>NC_139028.1:60544833-60723434 GCF_964662115.1 Mustela nivalis | reverse complement strand
GGGTATTTTCTTGTCTGAGTTCCAAGCAGCACAGTCCCTTCTGAATCTTGGGTCCCAGTCCATGGAGGACAGAGGCCACCAACAAATTGCATCAGGATCTCTAGCCTAGAACAGCTCTGGGAGCTTATTCCAAGTGGGGTGAGGCCAACCTCCCAAGGCCAAGAGCCTGGAAGAGGGATGGGACAAAGGTATGGTGCTGTTGAGCTGGTCCAGGTGCACGTGATAATTAAAATCAATAAAATATTCAATTAAAATGTACTGAATGAATTGAAGAAGGGGCAAGATAAACTTTGTGAATCTTCTGGATACATTGGGAATTATTTTTTCAAATGAAAAGTGAATTAAACAGAATCATAGAGAAATTATTTCGAGACCAAGTACTAGTCTGTATATCAGCTGCCCCAGATGAGTAGTGCTCAGTCCCGGTAAGATCCCAGTAAGTCCTAGTGAGACACACCGTTGGCTGCTTGAGATCCAACTGAATTCTGTTCTTCCTTCCTAGCTGAGTCTAGTCTATGGCAGCAGCTAGGCTACATTCTGCTAAGTAAAGAGAAAGGGATGGAACCAGGGGCCTCTCTAGCTGTACTGTTACTCCCCTGAGCTCATTAGTTCCTCACACTTTCCTCCAGAAGTTCTGCACACATGGGATGTCCTTGGACACTTGCCTGAAATTGGCAGAAAGCCCCTGACCTTTTCCTAATGAGAGCATTATTAATGTTCTCTGACTCCAGAATGACAGCTCACTGCCTTTTTTTTTTTCAGTCCTTCCCTGAAAACCTATTAATGTAGGAGCATCTGGGGGATTTCAAAGTTGGCAATGACCTTGACAGTTTCTGCAGCCGCTCTGCCTGCGGTGCCCTCGGGCATTCAGTGGTATTTCATAGGTTCACATAAGCCTTCCAAGGAGCTCCACAAATTCTAGACCAATTCCCATCCAATCACTCTGACATCTTCTGAGCAGACGAGGTGACCATTTCCTGGCAATTATTCTTCATCTTGCCTCCCTCTGTTCTGCACCACTGTGGTTTCTGCCCCCTAACATTGCAAGAGGTTTAGAATCAACTCTGAGTCATGGACTCATGAAGGTCAGAGCCTGAAGGGTCCCAGTCTGGGGGGCGAGGGGAGCAGTGGGTCCAATCGTTTTGTGCGAATTCATTTCCATTCTTTTCATCCATCATTTCTGAGCTGTTCTTCTGTGCTGGGCCCAGTGCCAGGTTCTCGGGGCACAGAGCTGGTGTTCCGTAATCTCCCCAATAGCCTTTGAAGAATTTGCTCACACTCACAGGGTAGAGAGACCCTGTAGACATATCCAATTCATTCATATCTCTTGAGGGCCACACAAAGTCTAGGAGAGGGAAGCGCAGGCTCGATACTGCATGGATACTTGGCAGTCCGACCCTGAGATTAAGAACTGAGCAGAGATCAAGAGTCGGCAGCTTAACCGATGGAGCCACCCAGGCGCCCCCAGAGCAGCTTCAATCTTCTTGGGTCTCTTGGGTCATCCAGATAGAAGTACCCCCAGCTGTTTGGGGCAGCTGCTCACTGGCCATACTCTTCTCCACAGAATCCGTGGAGAGACAACAAGTCTCCTTTCCCCTACTGCTCTATCTCCTCAGTCCCCCAAGATTCACCCCTACCTGGGCATAAACCTTTCCTCTCAGATGGCTGGGACCATCCTAAAAGGTGACACCAAGAAGAGAGAGCTTTATTTAAGCAACAAGGCCAGAGACCCCAAGTCCCCAAGCCCAGCCCCTGTTCTGCAAACAGGGGTGAGTTTATTTGCTGCTCTATCTGGGGGTCTTCAGAAGAACCAAAACGTGCCCCGGGTGGTTTAATAGTAAGGTTTCCCAAGGCCTCTGTCAGCATCACCTGAGGGCTTACTAACCTGTCTCAGCCTTACCCCAAACCTGCACCTCTGTTGAGTCAGAGTCCTTGTGGGGGGGGGGGCGGTGAAGCCAGAAATCTGTGCTGCTAATAGAGCCCCCAGGTGATTTTTAGGCTTGTCAAGTTTCAGAAGATTTCATCCCCTGGTTTCTCTTTCGAATAAAAGAAAGCTTATTGACCATTCTGGCCAAAGGATTTTACAAAATTCTTTAGTTCTCTTCATGATGTAGGTGTGTGTATGTATGCTTATAAGGGGCATCTATATGGTGCGTATATGCATATGTGGTGTGTGTGCATGTGTGATGTGTGTGCATGTGTGTATTGTATATATGATGTGTGTGTGTGTTTGTGTGTGTGTGTGTGTTGGGAGGGCAGCAGGCAGGCAGGGGGAAGGTGGATTGGTTTTTCACACTACACGTGGAAAGACAGAAGTCCTGGGCGGGGGATGCCTGGGTGGCGCAGTCAGCTTAGTGTCCGACTCTTGATTTTGGCTCAGGTCATGATCTCACGGTCATGAGATCAAACCCCGTGTTGGTCTCCATGCTCAGTGGGGTGACTCTGCCCCCTCTCCCAGCTCGCTTGTGCTTGGTCTCTTTCTCTCTAAAATAAATAAATAAATCTTAAAAAAAAAAAAAAAAAGATAAAAGTACTGAGGTTCCTGGCTGGCTGATTTGATAGAGCATGTGACTCTTGATCTCAAGGTCATGAGTTCAAGCCCCGTGTTGGGCATAGAACTTACTTAAAATAGATTGATAGGTAGATAGATAAATAGATAAAAGTACCTATCTTTGGGGAGTGAAGTTAATAGTTATTTTTCCTTGACCTTCTGCTCATGTTTCAGCTTTTCAACAAGGGGCATATTTGACTTATGCAACAAAAAGAAAAAAATTAAAAGGAATTCACTGTATTTCACTGTCACCCACGTTGAATCCCTTAGTCCCAGCAAATCCTATGAGTGTGCTGCTATCCTTGTCTGATGTATCAGTGGAAGAATGCTCACTGACTGTTTTTAGTCTGGCTACAGGAGCCATCTGGAAACAGGGATCCACCCTGTTCTGACATCCAGGGCTGGCCCAGATGGCCTGGTAGGGTCTTGGCTCGGTCCTGAGCGTTTAATTCCCAGAGTTCCAGGCAGCCTTGGAGCTGAACCCTTGCCAAGGGTGGGGTGGGGGGGACCAGGTGCAGAGCATAAGCCAGGATGGCGCCAGAACCTTCCATCCAGGAGAGCTGCCATAGGTCCTCACCTCCAAGACATGCATTGTCGTCCGTGTATTGATTTTTGAAATAGAGTTCGACATCTAGAAATTGACATGTACATTTAATGAGGTGATAACTTCTTGTTTCCCCAAAGGATCTTATTAAATCTGCAAGTTATACTCAGAATGGAGCAGAGTGCCAGGGTCACAGTGGATGCCAAGAAATATCTCTTAATAGATGAATACATATATTAAAAGAAAAAAATCTGTCTTTTTATAATAGCACCATGCCTTCCACTGATCCCAAAGTAAGTGACACTTGCCTGGGGGCTCCCCTGGCTTGCTTGGCTTGGCATAGTCCCTTGGGGGACACTGAAGAAACACAGTGACCCTGTGAGCCATGACTCTTGAGTAGAATACTCAACCGACTGAGACATCCAGGCGTCCCAGGAATGAGGACATGTAAAGGGATATTAAGCTGAACCCTAGTGATACCAAAAGATATGTTATTCATTCCAAATGGGGAGTAGTTCATCATTATAAGAAAATTAACTATTTTGAATAGTTGTCTGCTTGGCCTGAGAAGGGAGTGACTGACTGAGTCCAGAGTTTAAAGGGATTTATTTGGCATGGAGCCTGGGTGGCTCAGTCAGGTAAGCATCTGCCTTTGGCTCAGGTCATGATCTTGGGGTGTTGGGATTGAGCCCCGCATCAGGCACCCTGCTCAGTCAGTGGGGGGTCTGCTTCTCTTTCTCTCAAGTAAATAGATAAAGGTCTTTTAAAAATAAAATAAAATAAAACAAAATAAAATAAAGGGATGTGACATCTAGCTAGTGGTCTCTAAGCGGGTCTCCTTGGTTGGTGGGGAACCTCCACCCCCATTCTGTAGTTGCTGTTGGCCCCCCAACCCCCACCCCACTCCAATACCCTATTAGGTACAAGTAGACACAAGGATAAGGGGCAGACGAGGATTAACTTGACTGTTCCAGATGTAACTTCGCATTGGGTCCTTCTCAAGATGACTGTGCAAAATCATTGGCATTTGTCTTGCAGGAAGGTCTGTGGGCCCCTCACAGTCTTTCCCCATCCCTGGGGAAGTCCCTTGATTTGGATTTGCCTTCTCTGGCTGAAAACTATGCTTTTTCCTCAGCTTAGCTCAGCTCCACTTCATCCCTTCTGAGGTGCCATGTGCCTTCCTAGAAGGTCCTCTTAATCCAACTCCTCTTGGGGGTTGGGGGGGGGCGCATAGCAGGCCCCTTGGGAAAAACCTCAAACATCCTTGCCCCGCCAGAATCTGGGTTGTTCCTAAAGCACCACCATCTCCGATTTGGCCACTAGTGGGCGCTCTAATTAAGCCTCTAGCCAATAGACCTTCTCAGGCGCCAGGCGCGTACTAATCTGTACTCTCTACACGTCCAGGCACACAGGCTACATTCTCTGGATGATTTCCAGGAAGCCCCCCTCAGATGGCTTAAGTAAGGAAGAGGTTCCCCTTCCCGTCGGGAGTCAGGGTGGGGCGCAGACAGGGACAGAGATGGAAAATACAATCCAGTCTCCAGGGAAGACTTCTTTACCCAGCTTTCTTTATCCAACTTTCTGTGTATCTTCATTGGGGGTTTTAGACTCTTTAAGTCCTTGGAAGGTGTCCTTCCCTTGGTCTCTGGTGCCTCCATGGGCTCTCTGAGACAAACAGGAAGTTGCCTCAGCCCTGTCAGGCTTCTTTGATTCCAGCATTTTCTAGGTACACAAGGAGTCTGTGGGATGCGGATTCATACCCCTCCCTCTTTGCTTAACAAGTCACTTGGGCAAGTTGCTGAACTTCTCTTGGTCCCAAGTTCCTTATTTGCCAACTGGGTTTTAAAATCCTTAATTCACAGAGTTTGGGAGTTTAGGCAGACAATATCGCGGGGCATTTGACATAGTGCTTGGCTTATAATAAATGTCCATTAAATGAGGATCATTATTCATATGGTCCTGCTCATATGTGAGCTTTCCTACTCTGGGCCTGGGATGCTTCCAGGTTTTCCAGGGCTGCTTTGCCTTGGGATAAGCTCATCCATTATGCTGCCTGTTGCCAGCTTGTCTCCCCGAGGAGCAGTAGGGAAAGATCACAGTTGTTACCTTCACACAGGGTGGGGCCCCTCTCTACCCCATCACTTCTCAGTGAGGTGACCTTAACTATCTCTGAGCAGGGAGGTCCTTCCCCTGAAAAGTCAAGACACTAACAAACTGTTTAGAAAATAAACCTCCCTGGTCTCAAGTGGGCTGTTCTAAGGATGAAATTAGGTGGCATATGGCAGGTGTCTGGCACAACCCTCTCGGCCTGGGAGCCCTCAGCAGTGATTAATTCCCTCCTCCTCCCCCTGAGAGGGAGCAGTGGGGACAGTATCTGTCACCTGCATGTCTCCATCCACAAAACAGTTGTGACAGCTGAAGAAAAGAGTCTCTTGTACCAGGTCACCTGCACTGTAAAGGTTGAGTGGGGTTTGACCATTAGCAGGAAGAAAGAAAAGACCAGAAGTTGTAGAAATAGCTCTTTTAAATTTAAAAAGCCACTTTAAATTTTGCTCCCCAAGGAAGATTCAAAGCAGATTGTTCTGTTGAAATGTGTGTTTCTCTCAGGAATCGCTTGTACACGGTTGCTAAAGAGGGGTCCAGTGTCTATAGTACATGGGAGCCATATTGATTTTTTAAAATTGAAATTCAGTTAGCCAAAATATAGTACATCATTAGTCTCAGATGTAGTGGTCAGCGATTCATCAGTTGCATATAACACCCAGCACTCATCACATCATGTGTCCTCCTTAATGCCCATCATCAGGTTACCCCATCCCCTGCCCACCTCCCCTCGCCATATTGATTCTTAGGTAATATATTCCAGCACGTCCCTGTTTTGAAGCAATTAGGAACAAGCTTTCTTGTGACTAAAGGGAAGCAGTAGCATTTTAGGAAGGTCTTACAGAAAGCTGAAATTCCTGCAGAAGTGCTTTCCTCTGGGGCATGTTGCTGCTGATGTAGTGGCTTCAGGAACCAAGTCCTCTCCACTCTGTGAGGCTCTCGGGGAAGCGGATTGTGTGGATGAAGAAGCTGTGGAGTGACTTCCTCTTGTGTCAATGAAAACTTGTTTTCTTTTTTGGAGAAGTCTAAACCTCAGTTGAGGTTTTTCGCTTTGGGGACTCCAGCTCTGTTCGAGGCAAATGCCCTAAAAATCCCACAGCTGGGAGGAGGAACCTTGGGGTGAAGGCTGCTGGCATGTGGTGACCAGGATGCTGCGGGCAAGTGCTGGTGGCCACGGGGCAGCCATTGACTAGGATTGCTGCTGTATTTATTAGCGCTCTGCTTACTGAGTTCCATAGGTCTTAAGTGTCGTGCCCCAAAGTCACTCTTTTGCTGGGGTTAAATGCTATCTTTTTTTTTTTTTTCAGAGAATTTTATTTTATTCAAGGGGTTTTAATCCATCATATCCATTATTTATTTTGATGCTCAAATTAGCCTTTGCTTGGCTAGTGGGGCATTATCATTCTTTGAACCCTTCCTTAATTTCTTTTTTTTTCTTTTTAAAAATTTACCTATTTTATTTAAACTCAATTAATTAACATATAATATATTATTGGTTTCAGATGTAGAGATCAGTGATTCATTAGTCTTTTGTACTACCCAGTGCTCACTACATCACATGCCCTCCTAAATGTCCATCACCCACTTACCCCATCTCCCCACACCCCTCCCTGCTCGCAACCCTCAATTTGTTTCCTATGATTAAGAGTCTCTTATGGTTGTCTCCCTCTCTGGTTTCATATTGTTTTGTTTTTTCTTCTCTCTTCCTCTGATCCTCTGTTTTGTTTCTTAAATTTTACACAAAAGTGAAATCATATGATAATTGTTTTTCTCTAACTGACTTATTTCGCTTAGCACAATACCCTCTAGTTCCACTCACATCATTGCAAATGGCAAGTTTTCCTTTTTTGGTTGCTGCATAATATTCATACACACACACACACACACACACACACATACCACATCTTCTTTATCCATTCATCTGTCAATGGACATTTGGGCTCTTTCCATATTTTGGCTATTGTGGACATTGCTGCTATGAACACTGGGGTGAAGATACCCCTTAAGATCACTCCATCTATATCTTTGGTAAACCCTATAATTTTTACACCATGAGATTTTTGCAAAAGGATTTTCTCTGTTTTATTTTCTTTTTAAGGTCTTACATATGGCATGACCACATTAGGCATGACCACATTTGGCATGGCCACATTTAGATACAAATGTCCACATTAGGATCCCATGGGTCCATTAGGATTACTCAAACCTCCACGAAAGCAAAAATTAAAATGCTTTTGGGGTCGTTCATGCCCCCTCAACCGCATAATTTCTAGGTTTGATAAAAACCATGTTACCACAACAAGAGACTATTCCTCATTTAGAAAGAAAAGTACATTTCAGAGGTAAGTAAAATTCAGATGTCATCTCCTCCAGGAAGCCCTCCCTGCCTTCTGCCAGTTTGGGCTAGGAGCCCTCCTCCGGGCTCCCTCAGCTTCCTGCATTTCTCTGTCTCGGCTCAGAGTACATTGTGTGGTCACTGCTTCCACTGCTACACGGGTCTCACTGGTCCTTGGGAGTCAAGGGCCTAGCACAAGGCCGGGCACTGGGGTGGCATCAGGGAGCACTGTGCATGAATGGAATGGTGTGGAAACACAGTTTGGGGCTGGTGAATAGAATAGTGCGACTCAGCGTGTACTTGCAGCCAGTGAGAACTTATTTCAGAGACTGTTTACCCCTCTAAGCCAGTAGTAAGCCAGTGTGTAAACACTTTTTACAAAGTTCGTGAAGTATTTAGCTTTGTTTACTAGCTCTGGCACAGGCCTCCTCCCAGCCTAGAAATCCCCCTGAGGTTCGAGGCACTGTGTGCATGCATACAAAACCCAGGATGGGACTGCATGGAATGGCGAAGAAAACCAAAGCAGGAGAGCATAGGGAGGATAAGAAAGTGCTTGGCTGTGAATGAAGCCGTGTTCCAAGCCACACTCTGACATTCACATGTTGTGTGACCCAGATGGTCTCTTTGCCTCTTTGGTAGTTTCCTCATCTGCAGAAGTAGGGCTTTGGAGGTCCCACCATTTGTTCAAAATATACTGGTCTTCAGGACCTATACAGTCTCTCCGTGGAGGAAAGAGGAATTAACGTCTACTGATGGGACCTACAGTGTCCCAGGCAATTTGTATCTAATATATGAATTAAAGCCTCCTACAAGGTAGGAATTATTATCCTTATTTTATAGCTGCAGAAACCAGGCTTGAGAGATTATGTTACTTAGGGACACCTTGGTGGCTCAGATGGTTAAGTGTCCAACTCGATTTTTCATTCAGGTCATGATCTCAGGGCTATAAGAGTGAGCCCCACGATGGGCTCCATGCTCGATGAGGAATCTGCTTATGATTCTCTCCCTCCTTCTGCCCCCCCTTCCCTCCCACCCACTCATGCTCTCTCTCTCTCTCTCTCTAAAAAAAAAAAGAGGTTAAGTTTAAATTTAAGTTTTCATGAAACTGACATTGTATTGGGAAGATAAATAATAAGACACAAACAACTAAATAAGATGATTTCAGTTTACTGTAAGTTCTAGGAGAAATGATATGGCAGATTGCAGGTCTACCCAAGTCAAGGTCATTAGAAATGGCCTCTCTGAGATGACATTTGCGCTGAGATCAGGTTAAGAATGACCAGCATGTGATTATCAGGGGAAAGCGCTTCATAAGCTGAGGGAACAACAAGTGAAAAGGCACTGAGGCAGGGACAAGTTTGACTACCTGAGAACAAAAAGAAAGCCGGTGTGGCTGGAATAGATCAACAATTGGAAAAGCGGCAGAAAACAAGGTGGGAGATGGCGCCATGAGGCCATGGTACAGAGTTTAGATGGCTAGGCAAAGTCACTGGCAGAAGGTCAGCAGGGTCATGACATTCAACCTTAGAGACAATCTGACCCAGGCATCTCACAGTCCAGCTGAAAAGACCTGTCTGGAGACCCAACGAAGTCAGCTGGTGGTGGAGCCAAGAGTTACTGGAAGACCATGGTCTCCCTACTCCCCAGGGTGTTAAATCAGAGCTCTTGGCCCATCCAGTGACCCTGGCTGTAATGGAACTGTCCAGGCCACCGTCGTGTCTCTGTCCTGATCAATTGCACCAACCTTCGCTGGTCTTCTGACTCACACCCTTACCTTCCTAAGGTTTATTGTCTATACCGTAGGCAGAATGAGCTTGTTAAAATTTAGTTTAGTTGTCCGAACTCTGCTCAAACCCTGTGATGGTTTCCCTGTACCTTGCTATAACTGTTCATTTTTGTGTGTCCCCACCAGACGTGAGGCAGGCTCTTGTTTGGGAGCCCTGGGCCCTTGGTGCGCTGAACACAGGCTCCAGCAGGCAAAAAACAAAACAAACCCTCAGTAACTGCTGAAGGAATAAACATGTATAGATATAAAACCGTGCAAACAAGTAGATGAGGTGACTTGCTTTTTGCCTCTGTAGAGTCGTCTGGTTATCCCTGGGGTACAGCACATTGGTTAAGATCATGGGCTCTGAACCAGACTGCCTAGGTTGAAAACCTGTCTTTTCCACTTACCAGTGACTGGAACTTGGATAAGTTATTAGCCCTTTGTGTCTCCGTTTCCTTGTTTATATAAAGCAGATAATAATACCATCTAACTTGTAGGGTAGTTGCAAGTATTAAATTAGTCAGGATATATGAAGGGCCTGCAACAATTCTTGGTAACCCCCAACTACCTGTCATTGATATTATTACTGATATCTACATACGCAGTGAGTAAAAATAAATGCAAGAAAGGTCTAGACGGCTTCCACAGAGACTCCTGGTATTGGAGTCAATGCCCTGTCTTTGGAGGGTTCCCCTGACTAGCTGGCATGAACTTGGGCATGAACAAGTCATTTCACCCTTCAGAATCTGTTTCCAAATCTGAAAAAGGAAGGTCATTTTACTTCCCCCGTTGGAGGATAGCTTTGAGATTAAGTGAGATTATGTCTGTCAAGTTTTTGGCACAGGATCTGGCACCCACTCAAAAAGCAACAAATGTTTCCTTTCTTCTCCCCTCTGGCCTGTGAGCTCAGCAAGCATGCCCAGCCAGGGATCCTTGTTAAATGGGCCTGAAGCTGCCCACACGCTCCGTGCCTAGCACAGAGCCGGGCCCTGTGGATGGACAATAAGCAGCAAACAGACAAAAGCAGCAAACAGACAATAAACACTTGTGGACTCTTACTTACGTAGGCTGCCTTGGCAATATTTCACACATCTGTCCCCTGGGTTTCATTTTTTTCTAGAAAACTTACCCAGAGCCTCATCATCTCTCATGGTGGCTATACCAAGGACCACCTACTGATCTCCCCACTCTGGGAAGATCAGTACCAGACTAATCTTCCTACAGTACGGCTCAGACCACGCTCCTTGCCTTGCACAGAAGCCGTGGTGACCTTTTGGGCTGAGTCAACCCATCCCTGCTCCTTAGGCTGATAGTGGAGGCTCACCACAGCCCACCCCTGGCTGTCCTCACCAGGTCCTCTCTCTACCCCCCTCTAACCTTAGACACACACACACACCACAAGATAGATTTGTCCCTCCCGCATCTATCACTACAGCGCCCCCACAGTACTGCTTCTTGCACCCGTGCTGCTGGGGACCTTGTATTGTGTTCATCCGTGTGCATGAGCCAAGTGGCTCCTCGGTCAATGTGATGAACAGCTTTGTGTTGGCCTTGCATAATACATACTTGACAGGTGAGTCCCCTAGTCTTGCCTGTTCTAGCATGCAAAAGTGTCTTGAATCAGTCTCTTGTCCTCAGCCCTGCTGTTCCCTAAGTCAGACCGAGTCCTCTCCCCCTGGGACCAATATGACAGCCTCCTAGCTGTCTCTCCTCTTTCCTTCTAAGCCCCACACAGACTGCCAGAGTGCCCTTGCTAAAACGAAAATCTCATCATGCCTTTCCTGAGCTGAAACCTTTTATTAGCTTCCCCAAGGCCACTGCTTAAAGCTGCCTTCCTCTTCAGCCTAATCTTCTGCTCCCCCATGCCCCAGCCCCCCTCCATACTTCCTTGTGCTCCTCCAGTTGTGCTTATAATACCATAGCAACCCTGTGCTGCTTCAGGTCTCTGTGTCTTAGCATATGCGGTTCCTTTTCCTTCAAATGATACCCCACCTGCCCTTCCTGTCCCTGTCATGTGATAAACAGTTGCCCATGCCTCCAAACCCAGTTCTGCTGAGAGTTTCGTCTGTGCAGGAGGAGATGGCTGACACATGAGCACCTTCCACTCTTGCCATACATTTGCCCTACAAACCTCCGGCATTCTCTGTGCACCAGATGCTCCTTAGAGGCAGCTACAGTTCTGGTCAGATCCCTGTGGGGGCCATTGGTACCCTGTGTTGATGGGAATGGTGCTCATATCTGCCTTGTTTCCTCCCCAGAGCACTGAGCTCCGAGCGGCTCCTGGCTCTGTCTCCCAGTGCCCCGCTACATGGAGGGCTCACACGATGCTCACACATGGGGGAGACCCATGAACAGGGGGCAACATAGGCACAAACGGTCTGTCAGTCCATCTCTGAAGACTGAGGGAAGGCAAGTGTGGAACGGCACAGGACAACTTCCGAGATCTGAGCAAGGCTGACACAGTCTCTTGCCTCTTTTTCTGCAAGCTTGCCCATCACTAACGAAAAGATACTTTAGCTTTAGCTGTCCTGGGACTCCTGCTCAGGCTTCGGTTGAGAGGCTCCCAGTGGCAAAGTCCTCAGAAAATGCCCCTGCCACCCCCAGAATGCGGGGCGGTGACCAGGTCACACAAGTTGCTGATAGCCCAGCATGGTGGGAAATCAGCTTTGTTGCCATGATAGGGGGGAGGGGGCAGGAAATCTGTAAGCTTTGGATCTAGCTTCCCCTGTTCAGAGCTTCAGTGTGTCCATTCTTTTCTTTGACAAAGCTCACTTTGTACTTGGCACTGAGGATGGGGAGAGAAATTAGACTGTCCCTGCCCTGGAGAAGCACCTTGTCTATGGAAGCCGGCAGCGGGATTCAAGACAGATCATGGAACAAATAAGTCACCATGTGGCGAAGTCCCAAAGAGCTGTTACTGAAGGAGAAAGGAACATGGTGCCTTCTAAGAATGTCAAGAAGAGGGGCTCCTGGGTGGCTCAATGGGTTAAGACTCTGCCTTCGGCTCAGGTCATGATACCAGGGTCCTGGGGTGGAGCCCTACATCCGGCTCTCTGCTCAGCAGGGAACCTGCTTCTCCCTCTCTCTTTCTGCCTACCTCTCTGCCTACTTGTGATCTCTGTTTATAAATAAATAAAATCTTAAAAAAGAAGAAGAATGTCAAGAAGACAAGTGAGGGATACCTGGAGATTAGGGGTAAAGATCCCAGGTGAAACAGGACACATTGTACAGGGTGGAGGTAAGGAGAACAGCCTTGTCACTATCGTTAAGAGCTAACATGGGTGTGGCACACACTCTGCCAGGCACTTTTCTAGGTGCTTCACGTGCGTTAACTCCTTTCATTGTCCCAATAAGGGATGAGGTTAATTGTGATTATTATCCTATGAGCCATGGAAACCCATTGAATGGTGGCCAAGCAGGGCAAATAAATCAGATTTACATATGAGAAATTTCCCTCTGACTCTGGTGTGGTGCACCAAAGAGGGTCAGAGTGGATGTCGGACGCCCATCAGGAGGACTGCACAGTCGGGGACCAGAGGCTAGATGCCAGGAGCCTGGACCTGGGGGCTGGCTGTGGGGGTGGAGAGAAGTGGACACTTCTGAGGGCTATGAAAGAGTGGAATAGACAGAACTGGTTGGTACTTACTCATTCTTCAGGACTCAGCCAGCCTCCCACAAACCTCCTCCCCTCCTTCTCTAGACTCCTCCAGGCTTGGCCACCTTTCTTCTTTCTAATAGCCCTGATCTTACTCAACACCAGATTCCAGGCCAATTTTCCAAAAAGCACATCACTGAAAGCCTGCTGCCCAAATGAATAATTCCTCAAACCATCGCTTTGCCAAATGGTTAATAAGCCAGAAGCAAATTCATAATAAGCCAAATCATTCAATGCTAATTCCTAAATTTGCTTGTTTCATTTTATTTTATTTACTTTTCTTTCTTTCTTTTTTTTTTTTTAAGAGAGAGAGCATATGTGCATGTGAGCAGGGGGGCACAGGGTTGGAGCTTTGCAGAGGGAGAACAAGAGGGAGAATCCATGCTCCGCACAGAGCCCACCCATGGCTTGATCTTAGGACCCAGAGATCATGATCTGAGTGGAAAAGAGTCAGACCCTTAACGAATTGAGCCACCAGGTGCCCCTTTCAAAACTACTATGTAATTTATAGCAGTTGGTATTTGCTGGGACAGGGTTTTGTGGTTTTTTTAGTTGTATTAGGTATGTAAAAAAGAATACTTATAAAAATATGCATAAAGTATAAAAAACAATGATACAACAAAACTCCTGCAGGCTCCTTGCTGAGTGGAGAGCCTGATGCTGGGCTCAATCCCAGGATCCTGGAATCATGACCTGAGGCGAAGGCAGACACTTAACTGACTGAGCCACCCGGGTGTTCCAGTCTAATTCATTCTTTACAACAATCCAGTGAAGTACAAATAATTAGCCTCATTTTATAAAGTACTTGAGGTTCAGAAATTTAAATGATTAAGGATATGAATCTAATAAGAAGTACAAGATTTTTTACATTGTATCTCCCCATATCATGAGGTGGTCTGTGAGAGGAAAAACCCAGCCTCTGCATTCTTTAAGCAAAGCGTTCCTCTCTGGACAACTCCTACTCCACCCCTGTATCCCATTCTTCCCAGCATGTCACTAGTTCCTCCTTCCCAACCTCATTCCTCCCTGTCCCCTCCTCTCCATCACTAAAATCCATCATTGTCCACTGTTTGAACTGATATTGACCACTCACTGAATTAGAACAAAGAGCCAAGGACCTTAATCTACCACCTGCCCCTTCCCACTTTCCCCATCCCTCAGCCTCTTGCCCCCAGACAAGAGTCTGCCCTCCCCCTCTGACAGCCCACAGCTCTGCCCTACTCTGATGAACCTGATTGCTTGGCCTGGGATGTAGCGTAAGCCTCTTCCAGATGGGAGCTCATTGAGCAAAGGTCTGGTCTTTCATGTCTATTTCCCCAGCAGCTCCAGAGAAGTTTTCCCTAGTGATATTTAGCACTTTTCATCTGATGTTATTACTTTAAATATTTTTAAGATTTTATTTTTAAGTAATCTCTACACCAAACATGGGGCTTGAACCCACAACCCCAAAATCAAGAGTCACACACTCTACTGACTGAGCCAGCCAGGCACCCCTCTATCTCATGTTATAAAGGACCTGTTTTATTCTCCTTTATCTCCCCAGATCTCAGCTCAGGGCCTTGCACAGAATGAGCAACAAATATTTAATGAAAGAATCCATTTTTACCCAAACCACTTCCCATGCTGTGCTTGGATTAAGTTCAGTTAATGTTTACTGATCTGCTTTAAAGTACCAAATATTGTGCACAGCCCTCCTGTTCTGGGCCAACCAAGCCACTCCCTCCATCTCATCTCTGCAGGCTCAAGCAGAGGGCATACGAGGCATCTGGTACCTTTCTGGGCATAGTTTCAGAAACCTCCTGAAAGTCTGACCCCCAATAACAAACACTAAGATTCACATAGCTCTTCCAAGTGGAAGCAGCACTGTCAGACCCTTTGATCTGCCCAGGCCCTGAATGCGACATGTGTCATGACCTCCGTGTTGCAGATAAGAAAAACCAAGGTCCAGAGATACCAAATGATTTGCCCTGGTCCACACAGGAAGTCTCCAGTACTGAATCCAACTTTTCTAAAGCGAGAACCCTTGCTTTCCCATTACAGAAATCTTCATGGCAGTTGGCAAGTCAGCATAGCAGGCTGGAAAAGGCTGGTAGCTTGGAGTAAGCCAGCCTTCGAGTTTGAGTTTCAGCCTTATCACTTAGTAACTGCGTGACTTTAATCAAGTCTTTAGCTTTCCTAATCCTGAGTGTTTCATCTGCAGATGAGGCAGTGACATCAACCTCACATGGTGATGAAGATTCATAGGAAGAAAAAAAAATGTGTATAAATTGCCTTACACCTAGTCAGGGCTCAGTAAACTAAAACCTTCGCCTGGCTCCACTGTACCCTTTTGCCTAATCTCTATGACAATAATCCAACCCTCCAAGTTCTGTGCCCTAAACTATTAGTCTGTGCATGCAGGGGATTGCTCACCCATTGGGTTCAGCACAAAGGACAAATGCATATTAATTTCCTCATTCCTGGGCGCAGTTATTTATTTTCCTCTGGTTGGTTGCTTGCCTTCTCTGAGACTTTTAAGAACATATATGTTTGGGTTTGCCCATAGCCTGATGTGGCCTGCTTTAGCTACAGAGCATGGTTTCAGCCTTCCTTCTCCCACACTGAACCCCTTTTCCCACCCACCAGTTACCAAGCTACAAAGGAGTCTGTCGTTCGTTGAAGCCCCCATGACCCTCAGGAGACATTTTTTTATAGCTGATTTTCATCTCAGAAACGATTCCCTGCCCAACAAATAGTCTATAACAAAGGATCTATCAGTCCACTTAACTAAGTGCAAACGATGGGGTCAGGCCAGGTCCTAGGACCCAGAGGGGGTCCCCCAGAACTAGTCAAGAGGACCCCTGGCCATGTGGACAGGATGGAAATTAAACACCAGGCAGCAAGAAGTGAGAGCAGAGTTTATGGTAGGTACAGAGAGAAAGTGCAGACTCAGACAGAGTGTCTGGGAGAACCAGAAAGGAAAGGAGAATGTCTGGTCTTTGTTCGGGGGTCTCAGGGTTTTTACTGAGGATTGTGGTCTGGTGTACTGTCCACTCAAGGCATCTAGGAACCCCTTAGAATAAAGACGAGGGTCCAGGTGTTATTCCTTGGAGCCTGGGCATGTGATCGTCGAGATGTCTAGCCTAGCTTGGGTGGTCTGGAAATCACATGTGATAGCTGCTTCTGCTCATTCTCACCTGGTCCTTCCTTAGATATTATCTATTTTAAAAAAGCATTAACTCCTTGTCCCTTACAATAAGGATATACACTATTTGCATTTGAGGCATGTGCAAAGTGGGATTGCAGGTTCTAGCAAGAACAGAAGCAGGGAAAGGAGGAAAAAAATCAGGTTTTTAGGCAGTTGGTCAGTTTCCCTATCTCACAATGTCACGTGGCTCACACCAGTACTAATTACTATTCTGACTGCAGCTGGCAGTTACTGGATGTCTAGATGTGTGTAACGGCACTAAGTGCTTTATACACACGATCTCGTCTTATCTTTACAACAAAACATTGGGATGGGTAGTTATCTCTGTTTCAAAGATGAGAAAACTGAGAATTAGAAGGTTCGGTGACTTGCTCAAGACTACACTAGTGGCAGAGCTGTGGTTCAGAGCCCTGTCTGATTGCCAAGCCCGACTTCTTTCCCTGCCCTAAGAAGTTCCCCAGTGTGTTCATGGGAGATAGAAACCCAGAAACAAATACTTCATTCCTTGCGAATGTCCCTTAGTTTCTGATTATAAAATGTGGTTCTGAATACAAAAGTCCTCCTCTGGAGGAGGAGAATCAAGAACTGGGATGAGGGAAAGATTTATTTTTTGAGTACTTTTTTGGTATTTGGTGCATTTTTTCTACTGGTATTTTTTTTTTTTTTAACTTAACAAAGTGGGGGGTGGTAGAATATGCCACCCAAAATATGCTACTTTGGCAAGTGGATTGTTTCATGCTGAAAGCAATCAAGACCTAGCAGATTCAGGAAAAGCTTTTTGTCTCCCCCTTAAGTGCCTAAAAGAATTTAGAAAGGGGACCTGTAACCAGGAAGAGAGCTATTACCTAAGATCACATTTTCATCTGAAAGACTTCACCTGTATGGCGGGGCAAAGAGTTTTTTGCCCAGCATTTGCTCTTCTCACCTTCCTGTGAATCGCCTTCCCGGGTCCCTCCGCTTTGAAATCCCAGACCCAGGTCCTTGTCCTTAGCTTAGCAAGGTATATAAGCGTGCCTGCCTTTGAATTTCATACCTTTGTGGGGACTTGTTTTTCTCTTGTTAAGCTACCTTTTTATTATAGGTGGGGTCTCAGCCAAGAACCTAGAATAGTTTTAAAAAACCAATTAAACATAGTAGAACATTTAGTAAATATAGTAAATAATAAAAAATCGTTCTTAATCCCACTTTACATAAATACTCACTTCTGGCTTTTTTTCTAAGCGGGTGTTTAAAATGGGATCATATTTACACATACCACTTTGTACCCTGCTTCATCACCCCCCCTCCACACCTCCTCCCCACCGCTTATTTGCATCTTATGACCTACTGACACATCTTTTTATGTGCATGATACAGATCTGATAGTACTGATGTTTTCCCGGTGGTTTACAAGCCCTTAACACTAGGAGAAAGCTGAGATGAACATTTTTGAATGGGAATCCTGTGCACACCCAACTGTGCACTCAGCTCGCTCCCAACTGATGCTCCTAATGACCCTGCTGCGGAGGAAGGGACCCCACGGGCTCAGGGCTCAGTACAAGATGTTAGGGATGCTCGGCCTGGGGCAGGGGCTGGTATCCCTGTGATACCCACAGAGAGCTCTCCCTCTGGGCTAGAGCTGGGCGGAGCAGAGGTCAAGTTACAGAGCTTCCTGGCTGGTCCAGGAGGGTCACCCCCCTACCATTCTGGCTCTAGGCTCAGCGGCACCTGCGGGCAGGAGTCCCAGCCAGCAGGGAGTGGCACACCAGGTCATGCCAGTGTCATTTTGTGATTATAACGCTGACGGCCTCCACAGGTGCCGGTCAGTCCCTGTGACAATGACTGAAGTTCCTGTAAGGGGAGGTCCCCTCCAGACAGCTAAGAGGCTTGGAGAGGTGGCTGCCATCATGGATGGTGGAGAAATGACCTGAAAGATTAAGGATGTTTCTGGATCCCTAAGTCCCTATTCCATATGCTCTTACTGAATCCTTTAAAAAATTATAAATATGGTACACACAAATATAGAATAATATAATAAACTCTGTGTACTCTTTACACAGCTTAGACACATCTTTGTATTTTCCTATATTTGCTTCAGCTCTTTTATTCTTTAAGAAATGGGGCACAAAGTATATAGTTGAGTGTCTCCGTGTAACCTCCCTAATTCCATTCTTATCTATCCCATAGGGGCTACTGCCATCTTGAATTTGGGACTTACCAATTTATTAACTGAATGTGTGTTTTCAATGCTTCTAGTACGTCCGTATGGTTTTGCATGGTATAAGCTTTATATGAATTGTAGCCTACTATGACCATTCTGCAAACTTCCTTTTTCTTCCCCTCAATCTTAGTTTTTTGGGATTCATTCAGTATACCTGCGGTATACAATTTCATTTTGTGATTATACTTAAGCATGTGATTATATTTAAACATTCTTCTGTTCAATAAATAATCATGGCAACAAACACTCTTGTTCACACCTCCTAATACACAGATATGAGGGCTTTTAGGGTATGTTCCTAGGAGTGTTTGAATCATGCTGAATCGTGCTGTGGATACATCTTCACCTTCCCCTTCACCAGCCACTGCTCTCTGGAGTGACTGTCTCTCACCTGACATTTCCACCAGCGGTGTATGAATGTTCGTGTTCTACATGATTGACAAACTTGATTTATCTCTCGTTTTAAAAAGATTTTATTTATGTATTTGAGAGAGAGAGCCTGAGTGGTTGTGGTGGTGGGGGGGCGCTGGTTTGGAGCTTACAGAGGGACAGCAGACTCCCCACTGAGCAGAGAGCCCAACATAGGTCTCCATCCCAGGACTGTGAGATCATGATCTGAGCCGAAGGCAGATACTCAACTGGCTGAGCCACCCAGGGACCCCCAAACTTGATTTATATTTAATAAAAATGAGGGTTTTTTTTTTTAAAGATTTTATTTATTTGACAGAGAGAGATCACAAGTAGCAGAGAGGCAGGCAGAGAGAGGGGTAAGCAGGCTCCCTGCTGAGCAGAGACCCCCCCGCCCAATGTGGGGCTTGATCCCAGGACCCTGAGATCACGACCTGAGCCAAAGGCAGAGGCTTTAACCCACAGAGCCACCCAGGTGCCCCGAGGTTTCTTTTAAAACCAAGTTCAAGTTTTATCTCTTCCATTTGCTCTCAATTGTACCTTGTATGAACTATTTTGACTCTCTAAGCCTTGGTATTTTATTTTATTTTTAAAGAATTTATTTACTTATTTGTCAGAAAGAGAGAGAGAGAGAGCATACAAGCAGGGGGAGCAGTAAGCAGAGAGAGAAGCAGGCTCCCCGCTCAAGATGCCCGCATGGAGCTGGATCCCAGGGCCCAGGGATTATGACCCCAGCCAAAGGCAGAAAGCCCAATCAACTGAGCCACCCAGGCACCCCTAAGCCTGAGTATTTTAATCTGCTAAATGGAAAAGTGATTTTTACTTCGTTAGTCTGAGAGAATTAAATGAAAGAATGCATATAAAAATGCTTGCTTAAGAAATCCTTGGTGGCTCAATCAGTCAAAAATGTCTGCCTTCAGCTGGGGTCATGATCCCAGGGTCCTGGAATCAAGTCCTGCATCCAGCTCCGTGCTCAGCAGGGAGCCTGCTTCTCTCTCTGCCTCTGCCTGCTGCTCCCTCTATTTGTGTGCTCTCTCTCTCTCTGTGACCAAAAAAAAAAAAGCTTGCTTAAATGCCTGGCTAACATAATAGATACTCCATAAAGAGTAATAGTAACAGTAACTATAGTAAATGATCAGTTTGTATTGGGTTCTTGCTCTGTGTCAGAGATTGTCCTGAGTGTTTTAAGTTCATTATCTCATTTACTCATAATAGCAACTTAGGAGGCTGGTACAAGTATTCGCTTAATTTTTCAGGTGAGGGAGCCAAGCAAATTGCTCAAAGTCACAGATAACATGAGGCATTGCTGGATTCAAATCTCTGGTCTGGTAGGGAGCTTACACTTAAACCCTCAGACAATGGGGAACCACTGAAAGAGAATCACTTTTATTTGTTTGTTCATTTGCTTGCCTATCTGACAAGAGTCTGTGCTACCCTATACGTAATCATCACCATTCTTTAAAAAATATTTTATTTATTTATTTGATAGAGAGAGACACAGCATGGGAGGGAACACAAACCGGGGTAGTGGGAGAGGGAGAAGCAGGCTTCTCAGTGAGCAGAGAGCCTGATGCGGGGCTCAGCCTCAGGACCCTGGCTGGGATCATTACCTGAGCTGAAGGCAGACACTTAATGACTGAGCCACCCAGGCACCCCAATAATCATCATTATTATGTGGGTGGGGCATGTGGAGGAGAAGAAGGACCAAGGATTGGAGCTAACCCAACAAAGATTGTTCCCGGCCCTGTGTTTGGCACTAGGGACACAATGGGGCTCAAGACACTTTCCCTGCCCTGAGGTTGCCTAGATTCTGGTTCCGTGTTTCTCAAGATCTGGTTCCTGGACCATGGGTCTCACAATGACCCAGGCTGCTTGCCCAACATGCAGCTTCCTGGGCCCCCAGAGACTGGGGCAGGGCGCCCTGCAGGTTTCTGAAGGAACATAACAGGCAGCAATTCTAGTATTCACATACGTTTGAGAGCCACTGATCTAGCTGATTAGGAAGACAGACAGCCACAGTAACAGACAGCCACACTGCAGAAGGATAGGAATTACAATGGCAGGTCTGGGAAGAGTTTCTGGAGGAAGCCTGGAGTGGTCTGAAACCTGAAAGATAAAAAGTTAGCTACGGAGACAGGAAAGGAAGGGAAGATGTCCACAAAACCCAGCTGTGAGAGAAGTGACTCTTCTAGGGAAGAGTATTTAAAGTATTTTAGGATTTCCTGGATGGCTCAGTCCATTAAGTGTCTGCCTTTGGCTCGGGTCATGATCTCAGGGTCCTGGGATTGAGCCCACATCAGGCTCTCTGCTCAGCGGGGAGCCTACTTTTCCCTCTGCCTATTTGTGTGCGCTCTCTCTCTCTCTCTCTCTCCCTCTGTCAAACAAATAAATAAACTCTTAAAAAAAAAAAGAAAAGAAAAGAAAAAAGGATTTTAGGGTGACTGGAGTGGAGTGTGGGATATGTGGCAACAAGGCCATAAAGGCGGGTAAGATCCAGGTCACAAAGAACTTTGTTGGTCACATAGAGGAGTTTGGACTTTTTCCCCACAGGTAGTGGAAAATCACTGAAATTTGAGGGATGATTCAGAGGAGGACACTGATAGTTTTGAATTTAAGAAAGAGCCCTCTGGCAGCTGTGGTGGAAAGAATAGCAGTAGGACTAGAACAGGGCAAGGGTTTCCTTAGGGATCTGAGGGAGGGCACAGGCAATGAGGACCTGGACAGAGACAATGGCAGCGAGAGAAGGAGAGAGGTGGACAGACCCAAGGGCCCACAGCAGTGATAACTGATTGGATACGGCTGGACAGGGATAGGGAGAAGTCAAGGCTTCTTTCTTTAGCAAACTGGGTCAATGGTTGTGAATTTCACTGTAGTAAGAAACCATTGGAAAAGAAACCAATTTGGAGGGAAAATGATGAGATCACCTTATGACACACTAAATTTGAGATCTTCCTGAAATATAGAGAACTGTCCAAAAGACAGGTGGAAATGTAGGTCTATGGGGTATCCTGCTGGTTGCCCACTTAACATCCTCTTCCCCTTCCTCCCTAACAGAAGCCAACTTTGTTTGGGAAAGTGATGTGCCTTGTTAAAACATCCATCCTCCTAGACCCTCTTGCCAGTCTTCTCAGACTCGATAGTTGGTCATGAGGTCCAGCTCTTCCCAATAAACTCTAAGTGGACATCACTGGATGGAGGTTCCAGAAAAGCTTTTGTTTTCCTGATAACAATGCACAGGTCCAGCTGGCACATGCCTTTTACCTTTGTCCTTCTTCCTTCTTTTTCTTTTTTAAAAATATTTTATTTACTTATTTGACAGAGATCACAAGTAGGCAGAGAGAGATGGGGAAGCAGGCTCCTTGCTGAGCAGAGAGCCCTATACAGGGCTCTATCCCAGGACTCTGAGACCATGACCTGAGCCAAAGGCAGAGGTTTAACCCACTGAGCCACCCAGGCACCTCCTTCTTCCTTCTTCTTGCCTAAACAGAGTAGTGATGCTTGGATAAGATGAAGCCATTTTGTGACCATGAGGATGAAGGCTGTTCGCATACTAAGGGAAGCAGAGAAGAAAAAAAGGATTTTGGCATGGTAGAGCTGTTATATGGCCCTGGGCTGTCTACCATCTGAGAAAAATAAACCCTAATTTATTAAGCCACTGGGGTTGGTTTTCTGTCACCTGCAGCAAAATGTGATCCTAATTGATTAGGGCTAAAGGGCTCCAGCGCTAAAGCTCTGGAGACAAATCTGGGTTGGATTGATATTTTGGGTCAGAATCTAGATGGTAACTGACAGTATTTCAGTGGATACAAGAAAACCAGCACTGAATAGGCACAAATGTAAATGATTCTTCTAAATTGAAGGACAGCAGGCTTAATTTGTAGATACCGTTGAAAGGAGGAATTCTTGTTCACCAGGAAAGTGTCCTTACGCTACTTTATTGTTGATGTTTCCATAACCTCATTCAACACAAAACAATCAATTTAGGGCTATTCAATTACTACTCAACCCCATGACATTTATTTTGTAACAACTTTCTGGTTGCTAACCCAAAGGCAGGGATGGTTCATATGCTGGCAACTTACACCCCGGGGTGTGGTGTGTTTCGTGCTCAGGAGGTGACTTGGTAAACCTCAGTTTTCCATGAAGCAAGTGCCCTTGGAGTTTCTTTTGGAAAGGCTGGTATGAGGACTTCCCAGCACCTGTATTGCACTTGAACCTGATGGTCTTATCTTTTGCCAAGATTATTTGCCACAGTCTCCTAATTAACTAGAAGGTTGATCAGGCTAGTTTTCCTGATTCCTCTCTTCTCCCTGTCCTGCCCCCTACAAAGAAAAAAATCCAAAAACCAGAAACCTATTTTCCCTAACACATGGAAACATGTTATTCCCTTTCTTGAACACTTCTGTTGTCTCTAAGATAAAGCCCAAACACCTTATCTCAATGTATTAGGCCTCAATCTTTCTATCCTTAGTTTCTGATAAATGTCCTCACCTCTCCCCCATCTCTGCACACTGGTCAGCCACTCTGAATGTCTCATTCTGCCTACATTTTATTTTATTTATTTTTTTTTTTAAGATTTTTATTTATTTATTTGACAGAGAGAGATCACAAGTAGGCAGAGAGAGAGAGAGGAGGAAGCAGGCTCCCCGCTGAGCAGAGAGCCCGATGCGGGACTCGATCCCAGGACCCTGAGATCATGACCTGAGCCGAAGGCAGCGGCTTAACCCACTGAGCCACCCAGGCGCCCTGCCTACATTTTATTTATCCTTTCCTTTTTTTTTTTTTTTTTTTTAAGATTTTATTTATTTATTTGAAAGACAAAGAAAGCAAGAGCGGGGGAGGGGCAAAGGGAGAGGGAGAAGCAGGCTCCATCCCAGGACCTTGGGACCAGGGACTGGAGCCAAAGGCAGACGCTCAACAGACTGAACCCCCAAGGCGCCCCTTTCTTGCCCTTTCAAGTCCTCACAGACTATTTTCTTGCCTAATAATGCTTTCTCTGCCTCCTGCTCTGAGGGACTACCCCCATTCACCCACAGCAGCCAGGTTAATTTTCTGGCCTTTGGGCAGCTGGGAATGCTGGAAACCCAGGAGTAGTCAATCCCCCGTTCTCTTCTCCTGGATCTCTTTCCCCAATATCTCTCCAAATCCTGTTGACTCAACCCCTTAAACATCTGTGAATTTGTCCCCTCCTCTCCGTCACTATTGCTGCTAAACAAATCACTACAAGTCCCTACAGGAACCTTCGTGTGGTCAGTCTTGCCCAAGTCAGTCAATCCGTCCCACTCTCTGCAAATTTACCCATGTCTCTCCCTAAAAATTCTTCCTGTCCCTGATGGCATTATCCCTGCAGATCCCTCTCAAGCCTTCTTTCCCACGCTCCAGGTACAGAGAGAAATGGAGCCCAGTGCTGGCCTTCAGCCCTCTGTGCTTCACAGGCCCCTTCTCCTGCATTCCTCAGGGCTAGCATGGCACAATAGTTAAGAACATGGCCCCTGGCACCAGAACTGCCTGGATTTTAGCCTCTGCTCAGCCACTTCTTAGTTGGACGCCCTTGGGTAAAACATTTAATTTCACTGAAGGCGAAAGGTAGCCTTCATCTGTGGGATTGTCAGAAGATTTTAAAAGGTAATACTAAAGACTACTCAGAACAGGGTTGGGACCTGAGCAAATCTTATATAAGTATTAGCTATTATAATTATTACATTTAATTTTGATCCTTGAAAATTGTCTTTTTCTCTTCTTCTGTTATCTAGAATAGTGCAGAAGACATGGTACGACATGGCTTGTGGCTAAGATAAAGGGGCCAGGGAGCAGTGAGGGGAAATGCTGAGAAACTAGGCGCCAAAGAAGCTTACTTAGCTCAAGCCAACAAAAATTGGGTTTGGAGGACCTGGTTGACTTGGTCCATTAAGCCATTTGACAGTTGATTTCAGCTCAAGCCTTGTTCTCAGGGTCATGTGTTCAAGCCCTGGGTTAGGCTCCATGCTGGGCGTGGAGCCTTCTTAAGAAACAAACTGATTTTTTGCTCTCTGTGACCCAAATTTCAGCTTAGTTTAGAAAATAGGTCTTATAGGAAAATCAGGCCCAGGTGTTCTCCACCATCTCTCTCGTGCCTGGTGAGCAGGATGATGCCCTGAGCTTCACCAAGGGGGTTTCCTCCTTCCTTCTAAGTGACAATAATAGCACAATGCTACAAAGTATTTTGATCTCATTTCATTTCCCAGGCACTGTATTTTGCAACCATCTTTTTCACTTAATCCAAACCTGAAGTGGTACTGTTACTTCCCCATTTTTTTTAAAAGATTTTATTTTTAAGTAATCTGCATACCCAACATGAGGGTCAAACTCACAACCCCAGGATCAAGAGTCACACACTCCACTGACTGAGCCAGCAAGGTGCCCCTGCTTCCCCATCTTATAGATGGGGAAATTGAGGCTTATAGTGGTTAATAGGACTATAATCACAGCTTATTAAGAAGTGAGTTTGGGACATAAGGTTACATTTGCCATGTTCCAGAGCTGGTACTCTTTTTTTTTTTTTTTTTTTTTAAAGATTTATTTTAGAGAGACAATTGGAGTGAGTTGGGGGAAGGGCAGAGGGAGAGAAAAATCTTCAAGCAGACTCCCAGCTGAGCATGGAGCTGGCCACAGGGTTGATCCCATGACCCTAAGTTCATGACCTAAGCCAAAACCAAGAGTCAGGACACTTAACTGACTGAGCCACCCAGGCGCCCTCAGAGCTGATATTCTTAACCTCTTCACTGCTATGCCAGATTGCTTCATAAAAGTGGATGTTTTACTTAATCTGAGAAGTACCTGTGGACTTGTTCACATACTAGTTCTGGTGCTAGGCCCTGGGAACACAGAGATGCTTATGGGTGATCATTTGTTTCCAGGAACTCCTAGCTGCCTTCTGTGTACAAGATAGTCAACAGGCAGTGAGGCCAAGTATGGGAAATGCACAGGGTGCTGGGGAGCAAGGAAAAGAAAGCATTAACTCTGCCTGAAGAGTGGGACCTGGGGTCCAGGTATGGAGGTGGCAGTTGAGTCTCAAAGTCTAGGATTGAGAGTGATGATTACTCTAGTAATGTTTCTGGAAGCATAAGCATGAGCAGGTGCATAAAAATTTATTCTTTGGGGCACCTAGGTGGCTCAGTGGGTTGAGGCCTCTGCCTTTGGCTCAGGTCATGATCTCAGGGTGCTGGGATCGAGCCCTGCATCGGGCTCTCTGCTCAGTGGGGAGCCTGCTTCCCTCTCTCTCTCTGCTTGCCTCTCTGCCTACTTGTGATCTCTGTCTGTCAAATAAATAAATAAAATCTTAAAAAAAATTATTCTTTGATGTTTTGTCCTGTATTTTAAGTGAGAACAAGAAATCCCAAAGGATGTCTGGGTGGCTAAATCACTTACGCATCCAACTCTTGGTTTCAGCTCTCACCTCAGGTCGTGATCTCAGGGTCATGAGATCTAGCCTGGCATTAGGCTCCATGCTCATCAAGGAGTCTGCTTAAGATTTTCTCTCTCCTCCCTCTGCCCTTCCCACCACCCTGCCTCTCTCCCTGTCTCAAATTAAAAAAAAAAAAAAAAGAAAGAAAAGAAAGAAAACTCCCAAATGATTTGTGTTTTGAAACTCTATTGTAATAGGGGTACCTGGTTGGCTCAGTCAGTTAGGTGTCTGCCTTCAGCTCAGGTCATGATCCGAGGGTCCTGGGATTGAGCCCCACATTGGCCTCTCTGCTTGGTGGAGAGTCTGCTTCTCCCTTTCCCTCTGCTGTTTCTGCTGCCTGTGCCCTCGCTCTCTCTCTCCGTCAAATAAATAAATAGATAGACAGATAGATAGATAAAATCTAAAATAAATAAATGAATAAACTCTATTTTAATAAAACATACATATGTATATGTCTTAATAAAACACACACACAAACACAGAAATATGTTTGGTCCATCGTATACCAAAATATTATCACTGCTTATTACTGAATGATGAAATTTCAGATGACTTTTTTTTAAAAGATTTTATTTATTTATTTGACAGACAGAGATCACAAGTAGGCAGAGAGGCAGGCAGAGAGAGAGAGAGAGAGGAGGAAGCAGGCTCCCCGCTGAGCAGAGAGCCCGATGTGGGACTCGATCCCGGGACCCCGAGATCATGACCTGAGCCGAAGGCAGAGGCTTAACCCACTGAGCCACCCTGGCGCCCCTCAGATGACTTTTTATATATGTATTTTTATTGGTTATATTTTTATATTGTGAAATATAACTTTATTGTGAGAATGTAAATTGGTATAACTACTTCTAAAAGCTATTTGGCATTATCTAATAAATGTGAAAATGTGCAGACTCTTCCATTCAAAGGTAATATGCTAAAGAAATTCTTGTGCATGTGTATCAGATGTGTGCAAAGGAGTGTTCAAGGTAGCCTTGGTTACAGTAGCAAAAATGGGTAAATGGATAAATACAGTGTGGCATGGTCATGCGATAGAAGACATATAGAAGACAATCGAAGACATTACAAAAGAGTAAAAATGAAGAAACTACAAGTTTTTTTTAAAAGATTTTTATTTTATTTATTTGACAGAGAGAGAGACAGCAAGAGAGGGAACACAAGCCAGGGGTGGGGAGAAGGAGAAGTAGCTTCTTGCTGAGCAAGGAGCCCAATGTGGGGCTCTATCCCAGGACCCATGGATCATGATCTGAGTCAAAGACAGATGCTTAACAACAGAGCCACCCAGGTGCCCCAAGAAACTACAAGTTTTATACAACAGCATAGATGAATCTTAAAAGTATATTGTTGAGCAAAAAAAAAGTCTAAGAAGAATGCTTACCATATGAGTCTATTTTTATAAAACTCAAAAACATGCAAAATATATACTCAGGGATACATTCATGTGATAAAAGTATACAACGGTAAAAGAATGATACAAAATTTGGGGGGGGCCTTGCGGGGGCAGTCGATTAAGTGTCCAACTTGTGGTTTCAGCTCAGGCCCTGATCTCAGTGTCATGAGATGGAGCCCTACACTCAGTGCAAAGTTGGCCTGAGATTCTCTCTCCCTCTCCTTCTGACCCTCCCCATGCTCTCCCTCTCAAAAATAAATAAATAGATCTTTTAAAAAACAAACAAACAAGGTTCAGGAAGGTGGTTGCTTCTGGAGGGAGAGAAGTAATGAGATTGGAGAAGGATACACAGGACTTAAGGCATCAGTCATGTTCTAGTTCTCAAATAAGTTCTATCTTAATCAGGTTCTTTTTTTTTTTTTTAAGATTTCATTTATTTATTTGACAGATATCACAAGTAGGCAGAGAGGCAAGCAGAGAGAGAGAGAGAGGAGGAAGCAGGCTCCCCACGAGGCAGAGAGCCCGATGCGGGGCTCGATCCTAGGACCCTGGGATCATGACTTGAGCTGAAGGCAGAGGCTTTAACCCACTGAGCCATCCAGGCGCCCCTCTTAATCAAGTTCTAGCTCATCATTATTCTTTTTTTCCCCCCTTAAAGATTATTTATTTATTTATTTATTTGACAGACAGAGATCACAATTAGGCAGAGAGAGAGGAAGGGAAGCAGGCTCCCTGCTGAGCAGAGAGCCGGATTCAGGGCTCTATCCCAGCTGGGATCATGACCTGAGCCGAAGGAAGAGGCTTTAACCCACTGAGCCACCCAGGCGCCCCATCATTATTCTTAATGTATAGTCAGTTATGTATTATTTTTATATGTTATATATTTCATAAAAAGTATTTTTATCCATATATTGAAATTTCCCATAATGAACATGAGTACAGTCGGTTTTATTAAACAGAAAGATAACAAATGTAATGCCATTTAAAAAACTGTTATGCTCTTGTAGCTTTTCTTACCCTGGCCTCTTTATATTATTCATTCACCACATATTTGCTGAGGACTTACTCTGTCCCAAGCTGTATGTTGGGATACAGTGATGTTACATAGTTCCTATACTCATAGAGCTTACCCTCATGGGGGCTCTTTTGTGTCCCTGTAAAATTCTCAGAGTTTGGCTTTCACGATCAGTATTTTACAGATTCATTAGCAATGTTTGTTAATGTAGCTGTTAAGCACCTTTATTCTGAAGCTAGCTACTTAAATTCAAATCCTAGCTCTGCTACTAACTAGTTACATATATTTAGGCAAGTAACTTAACCTCTTTGTACTTGAATGACCTGAACTCTGAAATGGGAGAGAGAATAGTATCTACTTCATTGGGCTATGTAAAATTTAACTCAGTTAGTATAATATAAAGAACCCAGGACAGGACCTGGCTCGTGGTAAATGTACCATAAATGACACCTATTGTTATTGTTTTTGTTCTTTAAATATTCCTTGAGCAGCAGTTCTGACCAGGCATGTCAGGTCCCATGAGGGACTCATTTTAGTTGGTGATACAGAGACAGAATGAGACTGAGTCTGGAAGATGGATTCTTAAACAGACTACCATGAAATGTGAGAGAAGCTATCGTGGAGGGAAACCCGGGCTGCAGGACCATAGATGAGCCTCCAGCTAGCCTGAGGGGAGGGGCTCTTCCCTCTCAGGGTAGTGTCTCCAAGTGGGTAACATGCTAATATTCTCACATATAGGATCTAGTAAGTGCTGACAGGCTACCACAGATGTGCCTTGCCATAAGAAGCCAAGAGGCAATGTGTACATCATAAAATCACTCAATCTGTAAGCCTACACAGTTGGTTTCTGTGTATCAAATTTTCCTCTGCAGTTAGGAAATGCTGCAACATGTCTCATGTGGAAAAAATGGCTTACAGCTTGGATTTCTTTTGTCTTGGGAATTAGTGAAAAGGGTTTTCACTAGGAATCTAGTTGAAAGCTCCCAAAATTTGGGTTCTCTATTTGTTAGCTGAAAAACAAATACAGGGATTGGAAATAACATAAATATTCATTAATAAGGGAATAGTAACATGGATATATGATGCTTAAGTATATTGTGGTATATCTATAATATCGAATATGATATAATTATTAATATGTTTATAAGGAATTTTTTATGGCATGAGAAATGCTTATGAAATATGAAATAGAAAAGCAATATTCTAGCATGTAAAAAAATCCATAGATAAAATGCTGGATAAAAACATACTTACATGTTAACAATGGTTACTGCTAGTTGGTGGGATTATGAATGATTTCCTTTATTTTTTTCAGAGTTTTCTAAACTTTCCAATATAGGAATATATTACTTTCTTTAACAACACAGCTTTATTGGAGTACCTGGCTGGCTTAGTTGGCTAAAATGTCTGACATCAGCTTGGGTAACGATCTCAGGGTCCTGGGACTGCCATGTCGGGCTCTCTACTCAGTAGGGAGTCTGCCTCTCCCTCTGCCTCTGCACCCCATCCCATGCTCACCCATGTGCGTGCTCTCTCTCTCATATAAAATCTAAAAAAAAAAAAAACCCATCCTAATTAAGATATAATTAATCTACTATACTGTTCAGCATTTAGAATAATCACTGTATTCAAAAGTATACGATTTGGGGGCACCTGGCTGGCTCAGTCTGTGGAACATGAGACTCTTAATCTCAGGGTTGAGTTTGAGCCCCATGTTTGGTATAGAGACTACTTTAAAAAATAAAAAATCTTGGGACGCCTGGGTGGCTCAGTTGGTTAAGCAGCTGCCTTCGGCTCAGGTCATGATCCCAGCGTCCTGGGATCGAGTCCCACATCGGGCTCCTTGCTCAGCAGGGAGTCTGCTTCTCCCTCTACCTCTGCCTGCCATTCTGTCTGCCTGTGTTCATGCTCTCTCTCTCTCTGACAAAAAAAAAAAAAAAAAAAAAAAAAAAACTCTTAAAAAAAAAATAAATAAATAAAAAATCTTAAAAAAAATAAAGCAGGGGTGCCTGGGTGGCTCAGTGGGTTGGAGCCTCTGCCTTCGGCTTGGGTCATGATCTCAGGGTCCTGGGATGGAGCCCCACGTCGGGCTCTCTGTTCCACAAGGAGCCTGCTTCCTCCCCTGTCTCTCTCTGCCTGCCTCTCTGCCTACTTGTGATTTCTCTCTCTCTGTCAAATAAATAAAATCTTAAAAAAAAATAAAGCATACAATTTTCTTTTATTTTTTTGCATATTCAGAGTTGTACAACCACTACCACATCTAATTTTAGAACACTTCATTGTCCCAGAAGAAACCTTGTACATATTAGCGATCACTTTCCATTCCCTGCTTCAGCCAACCACTGATTTACTTTTTATCTACTTTACTTACTGTCTAAAGATTTGCCTATTCTGTATGTTTCATACAAATATGTACCCTTTTGTGTTTGGCTTCTTTGATGTAGCATAATGTTTTCAAGGATCATTGATATTGAATCAAGCATCCGTATTTCATTTCTTCTTATTGTCAAATAATATTCCATTGCACAGATAGTCTATATTTTATTAATCCATTCATCAGTTTCCACTCTTTGGCTCCCATGAATAAAGCTGTTATGAGGGGCACCTGGGTGGCTCAGTGGGTTAAGCCGCTGCCTTCGGCTCAGGTCATGATCTCAGGGTCCTGGAATCGAGTCCCGCATCAGGCTCTCTGCTCAGCTGGGAGCCAGCTTCCCTCTCTCTCTCTCTCTGCCTACTTGTGATCTCTGTCAAATAAAAAAAAAAAAGCTGTTATGAACATTCTTTTTTTTTTTTTTTTAAGATTTTGTTTATTTATTTGACTGACAGAGATCACAAGTAGGCAGAGAGGCAGACAGAGAGAGAGGGGGAAGCAGGCTCCCCGCTGAGCAGAGAGCCCGATGCAGGGCTCAATCCCAGGACCCTGAGATCACGACCTGAGCGAAAGGCAGAGGCTTTAACCCACTGAGCCACCCAGGTGCCCCACATTCTTTTTTTTTTTTTTTAAGATTTTTATTTATTTATTTGAGAGAGAGACAGTGAGAGAGAGCATGAGAGGCGAGAAGGTCAGAGGGAGAAGCAGACTCTCCATGGAGCTGGGAGCCTGTTGCGGAACTCGATCCCGGGACTCCGGGACCGTGACCTGAGCCGAAGGCAGTTGCTCAACCAACTGAGCCACCCAGGCGCCCCGTGTTATGAACATTCTTGTACAGTATTGTATGGCCAAGTTTTCAAATTCCTTGGCATACAGCTAAGAGTAGAATTGTTAGGTCCTACAGTAACTCTGACTGAGTATTCTGAAGAAGTACCGGACTGTTTCCCAAAGTGGTCATATCATTTTACATACCATCAGTGCATGAGGATTCAAATTTTCTCTGTCTTTGATAATATTTTTATTGTTTTTCTGATTATAGTCACCCTAGTGTATGTGAAGTAGAATCTCATCGTGGTTTTGATTTGCATTTGTCCAATGGCAAACATGAGCATCTTTTCATGTGATTATTGGCATTTCTCTTCCTTGGAGAAATGTCTAGCCATATGCTTTGCCCATTTTTAATTTTTTTTGTGTTTTTATGAAGTTGTAAAAGGTCTATATATTCTGAATACAAGTCTCTTGTCAGATATATCATTTATAAATATTTCTTCCCCTTTTTGAGTTGTCTTTCCACTTTCTGGATGGTATTACTTGTAATTTTGATGAAGCCCTATTTACCTATTTTTTCTATCGCAGCTTGTGTTTTTGTTATTTTATATAAGAAATCACTACGTAACCCAAGGTTACAAAAATTTACTTTTATGTAAACTAAGAGTTCTATAGTTTTAGCGTTTACATGTAACTCTATGATCCATTTTGAGTTAATTTAGTTTACTGTGGCAGGAAGGAGTCTAATTTCATTCTTTTGCATATGGATATCCGTTGTCACAGCACCATTTATCGAAAAGGCTATTTTTTTTCCTATTGAATTGTCTTAGCATCCTTTTTGGAAATCAACTGACGAAAAACTTACGGGTTTGTGTCTGGACTCTTCATTCTATTCCTATTAATCTACATGTTTATCCTTATGCCAGTATTACACTCCCTCGATTAGTATAGACTTTTAGTACTGAAATTGGGAAGTGTCAGTCCTCCAGCTTTGATCTTTTTCAAGATGGTTTTGGCTTTTTAAGGTCCCTTACATTTCCATGCATTGTTTTTATACTTGGGAAAATTTTCTTAGAAAGAGAGAAAGATAAACCTTGCTGATGGTACTATGGAATCCATTTTGTTTTCTGAGAGTGATACTACGGCAGTGCACCTGTTTTCTTGGTCAGGTGAATTTTTCTTTCCTAAATTTTGTCCTGGCTGTGGTAGACTTTTTTTTTCCACTGTTGATGAAAATGTGATGAAATGTGCAAGGTATTGAATTAGTCAAGACTTCATCTCCGGCCTTCAGTCACTTGGCTGAGTCAGGGGTTCTTTCCACAACACCCTCAGTTTTGTTTTTTTTTTAATTTTTATTTATTTGACAGAGAGTGCATAAGCAGAGAGAGTGGGAGAAGGAGAAGCAGACTCCAGGCTGAAAAGGGAGCCAGATGCAGGGTTTGATCCCAGGACCCCAGGATCATGACCAGAGCTGAAGGCAGCCGCCTAATCAACTGAGTCACCCAGGTGCCCCACAACACCCTAATTTTTTATTTAGTCCAAGCAAAATAGTATCATACTCTATTTTTGTGGTCTCTATGCTGCTTTTATTGTAATTTTGTCAGCAAATCCCGTTTTTTGTTTTGTTTTGTTTTTTTAAGATTTTCCAAGTAAATTCTACACCTAGCATATGGGGCTTGAACTCACAATCCCAGGATCAGGAGTCACGTGCTCTACTGACTGAGCCAGCCAGGTTCTCCAATGCCAGCAAATCACTTTTGAGTATGTATTTCTGCATGTTCACTTTGAAAATATAAATAGATGTGTTCATTTATAAGTTATATATACAATTATTATACATATTAAAAGCATATGCAAAACATTTTAGAGGCTGAGATTTTAAAAATTCTTAGAAATAGAAGCTGTCCCACAACTTCTGTTCCTCTTGGATCTTTACTATTCATTTCAGTGTGTTCCAGCACCCAGTCTAGGGCCAGATAAATAGCAGAAGTTCAATGTCTGCTGTTCCAAAGAAAATCTCCAGATATCCTGCTATATCTATTAATACACACTGCCTATATTCCTAGGTTCTGCACCCTGAAAGTAAAGGTTTTCCATCTATCATGTGCTAGGGTCACTTTGGCCAGAGGCTGTGGACGCCTCTCCCTTTGTTTTCTCTTTTACTTGTGATTGCATTTTATCTGACTAGTTCCTTTAGAAAACAGCAATTGTATCATCCTTAACTATGATCTTCATTTCAAACTGCATGGTCAGGCATGTCCTGGGTGCCTAGACCATAAAGAATGATCAGCAAGCTTTCTTATCCAGATGTATCACTGGAGGGTATGAACAAAGGGCAAGTGAGCTCTTGGGAGTGACAATTAGGAAGTGATTCAGGAAGCTGGAATTTTTTTTTTTTAAGATTTTATTTATTTTTGAGAGAGAGAGAGAGCATAACCAGGGGAGCTGCAGGCAGAAGCAGACTTCCCGCTGGGCAATGGGGGATCATGACCCCAGTCTGAGGCAAACAGGCTCAATCATCTGAGAGCCACCCAGGCACCCAGGAAGCTGGATTTTAAAGGGCCAGGGGGAGTTAGCCAAATAGAGAAGAGAGGAAGGCAGTCCCAGCTGAACAGCAGGGCCAAATGCTGAGGTGGGAATAGACCCAGCATATTCTGAGCTAGGGAAGAATTTGAGTAATTGAGCGCAAGGGACCGGAAAGGTTGCGTTTGTGTTTTTAAAAGATCCCTCCAGCAGCGCTGTGTAGTGTTAGAGTCTTGAGACTGGAAGTAGGGGAGGCTGTTAGTGCCTGGAGAGTAGGGCAACAATATTATAGGTAGCCTGTGGAAACCTCCGGCATTGGAAGCCGAAAATGAACCAGCTCAGCTTTAGGGCTTTGGCTGCATTTCTTTATTGGATCTCAACACCCCTCTTTTTTTTTTTTTTTTTTTTTTGCTACAGGGTTGTGGCCCATTCTCTTTGTTCCCGAGAGACACTTACCTCTACCTTTATCAGAAAATCACTGTTTATTTCCTACAGTTCCCGGGGGGCTGGGAGAGATCTGTTTCCGGGCTCCACTTGAGGCTTGCCCTCCAAGGAAGATATTGAGGTGCATCTCTACACAGGTTTTATCAAGCCAGGGCTTGTGGAAGGTTTCAACCCACTCCGCCCTCGTTAAAAATCAAACCACACGCGCACAGACACAGGGATAAAGGCTCAAACACGTCCAGACAGAGAAACGCCTCAGGGTTATCAAGGAGCCCCTAACCTATAGCCAGGGGCGTGTCTGGGTGGGACAGGGAGCCCGGGAACCGTCGCCCCCGCATCCAGAGCACAGCCCCGCCCTGGGAAGAAGGGGGCGGAGGAAAACCTCAGCGCCCTTGGGGTGGGCGGGGCGGCGGCCCGGCGCGGGCGGCCTGGCGGCGCCGGTGGGCGGAGTCTCCCCGCCGGGTACTGCCGCTGACGGCGCCGGCCCCGCCCCTCGGGGGAGGGCGTGCGGGCGGCTAGTGCGGTGAGCGCGCGAGAAGGGCCCGAGCCGGCCTGGGAGCCTCCGGAGCCGAGCGCAGCGAGCGGCGAGCGCTTGGGTGGCGGCAGCGGCAGCGTGCGCGATGGCTCCGGCCGCGGACCGCGAGGGCTACTGGGGTCCCACGACGTCCACGCTGGACTGGTGCGAGGAGAACTACGCGGTGACCTGGTACATCGCCGAGTTCTGTGAGTGCGGGTGCCAGCGCCCGGGCCTGAGGCGGGAGGCAGGGAGGGAGGGAGGGCGCCGGTCTGAGGGGAGACGCCGCGTGAGGAAGGCGGAGGGCGGACCTGGCCGCCAGGGGAGGCACCAGGCCTGGCCGGGGAGGTGGAGTGGGGAGCCCTGGCCTGGGGGCAGGAATGGGAGCGCTGCTGAAAGGGGAGCGGACGGGGGAATCAGTGTGTTGGCTGAAGGGTGCCGGGGTCTGGACGGTTTGGGGGCGTTGAGTTTGGGGGAGTGGAAGAGAAGGGGGGAGCCCCCGCTGGACGTGAGGGGAGGCTTGAGGGGTAGGGCTGGGGTGAGAATTCCTGGCGGAGTGGAGGAATGGGGCAGGCTGGGGCGGCCTGAGCGGAGGTTGGGAGAGTGGGCACTGCTCGTTATAATGAGGGCCCGGGACACCTGCTCCTACTGTTGCTGCCACCACCTTCGGCCTAAGGGCACAGGAGAAAGGAACAGGTCCTAGCTTAGTCTTACCCCAACCGTGAAGAGTCCCAGGTTTTTCCATTCCTCTTCGTCTGTTCTCTTTGGACCTCTTCGGTCCACGCCAGGGAAGGTGCCAGGCTCTCAAGAACACGAGGGACCAAGACCCTGCGCCACTCTGCCTCCTTTAAGACCACCTAAGGCTTAAGGTTCATCTGAAGACACTAATTCCATTGCTTGCATCTTCTGAGGACTTGGGGAACATCCTCCTCCAGCTGCTGCTCCTGACAGGCCCCAGTTGCCCCCGGGGGGTGGGGTGGGGGGGTAGGGATGGTGTGTGTGTGTATGTGTGTGTTTCGCCAGATTTTATTCCACTAGGCTAGCGGAGCACAGGAAAAATCTGCCACTTTTTATAATGCAGTTTACTTTGGTTAAGTTTTGAGAGCACAGTGTTTTTGAGAGCACAGTGTTTGATCTTTCTTCTGGTACCTATCTGCTTCTGGCAAAGTACAGAGCATTTTTTGGGCTATTTCTTCTTTTAATTGGAACCACTTTGTAAAGACACTAAGCAACTCTTTGCTAACCTACTCTTTGTTGGGTCCTTTCCTCAGGCATTTGTTTGGCTTTCTAGGAAAGAGGCAGGAGTTTCCTGCTAGCTGATGCTACCTCATTCTCTTCACAATAATTGACTAAATTTAAAAAAACAAACAGAAACAAACCCGAACTCTTTGTAGTGTTCAAGACTTTAAACCATTCCTTTTAAACCATGATTTAGGCTGAGAGTCATTTATCCAGAACTACTGGTTTAAAGTAATAATTTTTATGTAGTGATGGAAGTATAAGGGCAAAGGGATCATTTGTAGTGTAATTACTTGGCAGCCCATGTGTTGGCAAGGAAGCGCTTTACCAGTTTGATGTTAGGTCATGTTGGCAAACCCATACATGGTCCTGAGAAGGTCCATGAGAAGAAGAGACTTGAAACCATGCTTTCTGAACTGGAAATGTGTAACATGGAAAAGAGAAACTCAAGGGTCTTCAAATTTTGGATGGGCTGTCATGCAGAGCAGTTTAACTTTATTTCTCTAGAATGTGGAATTAGAGTGTATGGATGGAAACTAACTGTAGAGGAGAGATTTTGCTTCAAAATAAGGAAACTTTTAAACCGAAGAATAATGGGATGGATTCAGGAGACATAGAGGTTCCTGAAAGTGTTGAAACAGACATTGCTCAACTAACTCACATGATTATTATATGGAGAATTAATTGTTTAGTAAAGAAAAGGGGTTGGCTTTAGTTGTCCTTTAGGTCCTTTGCATATTTATGGGTGGATATAGGTAATAATGGCTCTTAGTTTAGAACCAAGGATTAGAATCAAGAGAAAACTGACAGTTAAGTCATGTGAGCTATGAGAGTGCAAGATACTTCTGTTCTGCCAGATAGCTCTGAGAAATGGGAAATGGCTTTTGGTCTTACCGTTCTCAGAGGAGGAAACTGAGCAGACTGCAGGGAGGGTTTTGACATAGGAATCGGGGTACAAGAAGAGGGTAAGTGAATGTTGGTTGTTGTTTGCACGTGTACCTTTGGAGAAAATTATTGGGAGGAAGTTGAGGTCAAGTCTTCTTACCTAGGAGGCAGTGGGTATCTATCATATTTTGGAGTATGAGAACTTGATCTTTGAAAAATATGCTGGTTAATAATGGTGTGTTTAAAACAAATGTAGTTTTGGGTGCCTGGGTGGCTTGGTTGGAGAGTCTGCCTTCAACTCAGGTCATGATCCAGGGTCCTCAGGGAGTCTGCTTCTCCCTCTCTCCTCTGCTCATGCTTTCTTTCACATTATATCACTCTCTCTCAAATAAATACATAAATTCTTTTTTTAAAAGATTTATTTATTTATTTGAAAGAGAGAGAGAGAGAGAAAGATATATCACAAGTAGGCAGAGAGGCAGGCAGAGAGAGGGGGGAAATAGGCTCCCTGCTGAGCACAGAGCCTGATGCTGGGCTCAATCCCAGGACCCTGAGACTGACTTCAGCTGAAGGCAGAGGCTTAACCTACTGAGCCACCCAGGCACCCGATAAATTCTTAAATAAAAAAAAACCCAAATGGGATGGGGTATTGGGTGAGCCTGGTAGTGGGTATTAAAGAGGGCACGTATTGCATAGAGCACTGGGTATGGTGCATAAACAATGAATCTTGAAACACTGGAAAAATAAAATAAAATAATAAAAAAAACAAGTATAGTTTTATCATTGTTATATTTACAGTAATGATACAAATATCATTTAATACAAATGATATTAAAGATAAGAATGGAGATAATAGGCATATCTAAGTGCTTACTATATACCACACTTTAATAAGCACTTCATCTATCTTCTCTCATTCTTTTTTTTTCTTTTAAAGATTTATTTATTATTTTAGAGAGCAAAAGCAAAAGAGAGAGTGGGTGAGCACTCACTTGCATGTGGGGTGGGGGGGGGCAAAGGGAAAGGGAGAGAGAGAATCTTAAGTAGACTCTCTGTTGAGCTTGGCTTGGGGGGTGCTCAGTCTCATACCCTGAGATCATGACCTAAGCTGAAATCAGATCAAGAGTCTGTAGCTCAACCTACTGGGCCACTCAGGTTCCTCTCTTTAATTTTTTCAACCTAATGTTGCAAAATGTGGTGTAGAGATAGTATTCAAGTTGAGGTCTGATTCTAAAGGCATTTTCATTTTGTCCCTGTATGTAAGGGATGATGATAGGTGAAATAGTATACTATTGCAAAGGACAAATTGAATAATTATTCAAGAGTCCTATCTTTTAGCATTAGGCTGTGTGTATTTTGAATAATAAAAAAATGAGTTTCTGGAATTGTGTGTTCAGAAGTGGCAGCAGTTCTGAGTCACTGAAATACCTGAAAATTTGCTTTTTTATTTTTTAATATCATCCAAGGTCAGTTCAAAGTCTTCTTCCTTTTCTTCTTCCTCTTCTCTTTTTTTCCAAATTCCTTTTTTTTGCTTGAGCTCATTGTAAGGACAGGGGAAAAGGTAGAGTTTTTTTCTTAATTACAATTGCGAAATAATATATCCCTTGGTGTGGCAGAAGTTATAGGTACAGGCAGTCCTCACTCTTTATGGTAGTGACATGCAACTTAAAACCTGGCCAAGTAGTCTTTTTTTTTTTTTTTTTAAAGATTTTATTTATTTATTTGACAGAGAGAGATCACAGTAGGAGAGAGGAAGGGAAGAGATCACAGAGAGAGAGGAAGGGAAGCAGGCCCCCTGCTGAGCAGAGAGCCCGATGTGGGACTTGATTCCAGGACCCTGAGATCATGACCTGAGCCGAAGGCAGTGGCTTAACCCACTGAGCCACCCAGGCGCCCCTTGTTTTTTGTTTTTAAGATTTTATTCATGATGGAGAGAGGGAGATAGGGAACACAAGCACGGGGGAGCTGGAGAGGGAGTAGCAGGCACCCTGCTGAGTAGGGAGCTGGATATGGGGCTTGAGCCTAGGACTCTGGGATCATGACCTGAGCCGGAGACAGATGCTTAAGAGCTGAGCCATCCAGGTGCCCCCTGGCAAAGTAGTCTTAATAATCAATGGGAAAAGTTACAGTTGTTCTGAGAACTTCAAAATTTTTTGTCAAAACACCATAAACCCTCTTATTGTTGGTTATAAATTAGAGAAATGAAAAAAAAAAAGCAAAACTATTATTTATTACTCTGTAATTTAAAACATTAAAAACACTGATAATTAAAATGTGTTATTTCTTTGTACAAAACTTACCAAAAGTAGTTTGAACAGTGCTGGCTTTCTTGTCATGTAACATGTGATGTGGAATGAGTGATTTTTCTATGCCTTAATGAATTGTCATTCTCCTTTCTAAGTTTGGTTCAGCTTCAACATTTTACTCTTTGCACTTTCAATATTGTGAAATATCTCTGAGAGTTCTTCTAATGCAGAGTTTTTTACTGGCATCATTTCTTCTGGTCCCTCTTCATCCTTTTCTTACAAACACTTTTTTCATTTATGTTGATTAGTTTGCCTTTAAGTTAGTCTGGCTGTTTATCTAGAGTCCCTCAGATGGCAGCAATCAACATCATCGTTGTCACCTATTTCTTTGATAACTGTTTATGTGTGATTGGAATTTTACTTCCAATATTATCACTTTTTGTTTCTTTGCTACACTTTCGTCATTGTTGGCTATTTCCATTTTTTGCTTATTCATTTTTGTAAAATGTCACATACGTTCATTACCAGGAGACAAGGAGGCAACTCAGCTACACACTTGGCTGTCTGTACATGAATTGAATAACAAAGTGCAGTGAATAATCACTAACAGTTTTTGCCTTAATTTTTTGAAAATATTTTATTTACTAATTTATTTTGAGAGAGAATGCACCTGCAAGGGGGGGAGGGAGGGGCAAAAGGAGAGGGAGAGAATCACAAGCAGACTCCCCACTGAACACGGAGCCTGATGCAGGATTCGATCTCACAACCTGCAGATCATGATCTGAGCCGAAATCCCGAGTTGGATGCTGAACTGACTGTACCATCAAGGAGCCCTTCAAACCACTTTTCAGACTTAGATCTATAGTTAGTCATTAGAGCTTAGTAATGCTTGAAGGCAAAGAGCATTTTGAAGTCTCATCTTGGCTTAGTATTTACCTGTGTTGTCCAAGATATTAACTAGGAAGAATTTTCATTTGGTGGCACATATTGGAAGAAATGATAGATTTTTTTTTTTTAATGGAACAGTAATTGGTATATGGGTAAATAAGAAGAATGAATACCTCAAATGGTAATTTGGGGAACTTTACTAAGCTAGAATACATAGAATAGTGAACATTTAAATGAAAGTCTTGGGATGGCTGGAAGGCACAGTTGCTTAAGCATCTGTCTTCAGCATGAGTTATGATCCCAGGGATCATGGGATTGAATCCAGCATCTGGCTCCTTGCTAAGTGGGGAGCCTGCTTCTCCCTCTACCTGTCTGTCTCTCTCCCTGACAAATAAATAAAATCATTAGAGAAAATAAATGAAAGTCTTGCCCAGTGCATTATTAGCTCTCGTTAAATTTTTAAGTTGTTCCTTTGATTTTGGGTTTACCCTATTCCTTTGCCAACTGTTTCTCTCTTAGTGGGAAAAAAAAAACCTGACCAGGAGAGTTTTAGGTAGTGCAAAAGAGCATTTTAAAAGAAGTGGAGGCATGGAGAAACATTTTAAGTCTGGCAAAATGATAGAGCCCAAAAGAGACAGCAGAAGCATTAAACAGTGATACAAAAGTCCTACATATATACTGTGGGGAAAGTTTATGGTATAATGACTCAGAGCCAGGATCAAGATCCTATCTGAACTTCACTCACTTGAATGTTGTGACTCTGGGCAAATCACTTAGTCATTGTTTGTATCGGCTTATTTTCTATAACACGAGAATAATGATATCTGAGAGGGTTAGGAGAATTAAATGGCATGGTATGGTTAAAGTACACAGTCAGGTGAAGTGCCTGGCCAATACAAGGTGCTCAATAAATATTAGTTGAATTGGAATCTAGTCAAAATAAGTCTAAAAAGTAAATCATACTGTGTTATAGTTGTGGCCTCCTCATCTGTAATGGTTAGTTTTATGTGTAAACTCGGCTAGGCTATCATATCCACTAATTTAATTAGATACTAATCTAGGTGTTTCTGTGAAGGTATTTTATAAATGTTGTCAACATCTACAGTCAGTTGATTTTAAGTAAAGATTATTCTCAGTGATGTGGGTGGGCCACATCCAGTCAGTTGAAAGGTTAAACTTTTGGGGGGAGGTTTCTTCCTTGACTTACTTGACTCCTCACTTTGGCGGACCTTTCCTCTCTTCTCTTTTCCTCCCTTTCATCCTTTTTTTCATTTGTTTGCATATATTGAAAATATACCAGAATTTGTAGATGTTTTCAGTGGGATTGCTTTTGCACATGATGTTCCCTTGTCATTTGTAGCTACCTTCTCTCAGTGGATACCTGTTTAAACCTTGAGTGATTACTCCTTACAGGGTTGGGTGCTTCTCTTTCCCTTGGAGGACTTTAAAAAAAAACTTTTTTTTTTTTTTTTTTAAAGATCTTATTTATTTGACAGAGAGAGAGAGAGAGAGAGAGAGAGAGAGATCACAAGTAGGCAGAGAGGCAGGCAGAGAGAGTAGGGGAAGCAGGCTCCCTGCTGAGCAGAGAGCCCAATGTGGGGCTTGATCCCAGGACCCTGAGATCATGACCTGAGCCGAAGGCAGAGGCTTAAACCACTGAGCCACCCAGGTGCCCCTAAAAAAAAGACTTCTTTAAAGAAAATTATTCATTTGATAGAGAGCCTGCATGTGTGCGAGAGGAGGAAGGAGCAGAGGGAGAGGGATAAGCAGACTCTCTACTGACCCTGGAGCCTGACGTGGGGCTCGATCTCACAACCCTGAGATCATGACCTGAGCGGAAATCAGGTGTCAGACACTTAACAGACTGAGCCACTCAGGTACCCCTCCCTTCGAGGACTTTTTATTAACTGAAGTATAAAGGCCAAATTCTAACATGGCATGAAAACTCCTTTTTTTTTTTTTTTAAATGAATATTTTCACAACAGTCAAGAATTTTGTAGTGAATATCTGTTGCCTAGATTCTATTTTAACATTTTATTCTTGTTTTATACTTTTTTTTTTTAAGGTTTTATTTATTTGACAGAGCGCAAGCAGGGAGAGCAGCAGGCAGAGGGAGAGGGAGAGGCAGGACTCTGGGATCATGACTTGAGCCAAAGACAGCTGCTTAACTGACTGAGCCACTGAGGCACCTCATGCTTGTTTTAGTGCATATCTGTCCATTTACCCATTCTTCTGTCAATTCACTTTATTTTTTTTTTTTTATTATTTATTTGTCAGAGAGAGATTACATGTAGGCAGAGAGGCAGGCAGAGAGAGAGAGGAGGAAGCAGGCTCCCTGCTGAGCAGAGAGCCCGATGCGGGGCTCGATCCCAGGACCCTGAGATCATGACCGGAGCCAAAGGCAGCGGCTTAACCCACTGAGCCACCCAGGCGCCCCCAATTCACTTTATTTTTGATACATTTCAAAGTAAATTACAGAGATTTATACACTTTCCCCTAAATCCTTTAACATGCCTATTATCAGTTCAATTCTTTTTTTTTTTTTTTTTAAGATTTTATCTATTTATTAGAGAGAGAGCATGAGAGAGACAGTGGGCATGGGCGGGGGAGGGAAAGGGAGAGGGAGAAGCAGACTCCCTGCTGAGCAGGGACCCTGATACAGACTTGATCACAGGACCCTGGGATTATGACCTGAGCCGAAGGCAGACGCTTAACTGCCTGAGCCACCCAGGTACCCTTAAAGATCAATTATTTGTGGGTTTTCTTTGGATGTAAAATTTATATTTGATGTTATGCACAAATTTTATGGTATATTTGCTGAATTTTAACAAGTGCATACATTTGTGTAACCAAAACCTTTATTAGAATATGGAACTTTACTATCAAGGACGAAAGTTCCTCATGCCTCTTCTCTGTTAATCCTCACCTCCACCTTCCCCTTCTCTCTAGGGCAGCCACTGTTCTGATTTTCCTCCCCCACACCATAGATTAGATATACCTGTTCTGAAACGGAATATAAGTGGAATCATGCAGTATTTACTGTTTGGTATAAGACTTCCTTCATTCACTGTATGGTTTTTGAGATTTCACCAATGTTGTTGCAAGTTTTGGTAGTCCCTTTTTATTGCTAAGTGGTATTCCATTATATGAATATTTCGTAGTCTATCAGTTTTCCTATTGCTGAACACCTGGCTTTTTTCAGGTTTTGGCAGTTATAAATAAAGCTACTATGAACATTCTTGCACCAGCTGTCTTGTGGAAATATATTTTCATTCTTTTTTTTTTAATATTTTCATTCTTATAGGTAAATAGTCAGGATTAGAATAACTGGGTCAGAGGGTTAATTTTGTGTTCAATTTTATTAGAAACTGCCAGATCTTTACTCAAAGTGGTTTTACATAGTGTTTTACATTCACAGCATTTCATCTACTTCCTCACTAACATTTGGTGTGTCTTCAATTTTCACCATTTTCTTAGTTATGTAGTTTTTTAACTGATTGTGGGATCTGGTGTATTCTAAACTCTTTAGTCTTTGTTCCTCCCTTTTCCTATAATTCCTACTTTCCTTGAATATACTGTACTCTTGCCAAAACATTGTTTTTATGTATTATGTTTATATTTTGGTGCACTTTTCATTGTTTGTGTTCTTCCCATGAGAGATAATAGTAAATCGTTTTTTTTAAAGCCATGAAGTTTGGGAGGTGGCTTATTATTCAGCAACAAGTAACTGAAATAGCGTCTAAAGTTGAGTTTTTTTTTCTTTTTTAAAGATTTTACTTATTTATTTGACAGAGATCACAAGTAGGCAGAGAGGCAGGCAGAAAGAGAGAGGAGGAAGCAGGCTCCCTGCTGAGCTGAGAGCCCGATGTGGGGCTTGATCCCAGGACCCTGGGATCATGACCTGAACCTAAGGCAGAGGCTTTAACCCACTGAGCCACCCAGGCACCCCTAAAGTTGAGTTTTGAGCAATTTTGATTTCCTGTTGTGTAAACTCAGAGTATGCCAAATCACACCATACATTTTATTCTTAGAGGATGAAACTTTAAAAATAATAATAAAGTTTAATATAGGCCCTCTCTTTGAAAATTTCAGAGAATTTTTATAAGCATCATTTTATTTATCCCTATAATGCACTCATAAGACTCAAAGAGGCGTTTTACCCCGTGAAAATAAATAAGTACTTTAGGGTTGAAATAATTCAGTTGCATGACTGGAAAAATTTTTGATGCATTATAGGTGTGGACTCTATCTTAAAGTTCTTTAACTTTTCAGAGCAAGCTGCTTTTAACAGCAAGAGGAAAGACTGAATGGACTCAAAATAGAACTCTTAACATTGCACTTGTTAAAATTTTGTTACTGCTGTAAAAACTGTCTTATGGCTGGAATTCATTCATTTCTACAAAACAATAAGGAGACGGTCTAGGTAAGATAGTCTTTGCAAATGAAATATTACGGTTTGAGGCCATTTTACCTGCTGGGTAGCAATTCCTCCCCACCCCCACCCCCTTTTTAAAGTAGACAGGAGGACAGTCTGGTTTTGTTGTCTGATATCCATTTGATCCCTGGAGTTCCTTTAGTTCGTTTTGCCAATTGGATGTTCAGTGTTCTTTTACTACTCTAGAAATATCCAACTTAGGTTAAGTGTCTCAGTTAAGTGTCTGCCTTTGGCTCAGTTCACGCACAATCCTGGGGTCCTGGGATTGTGCCCTGCATTTCCCATTTCAGGCTCCCTGCTCAGCAGGGAGTTTGCTTCTCCCTCTCCCTCTCCCCTGCTTGTTTTCTCTCTCTCTGTCTCTGTCAAATAAATAAAATCTTAAAAAAAAAAAAGAAAGAAAAAGAAAGAAACGTCCAACTTAAAGCTTGACAATCAAAGAGAATTATGACCTTGATAAAGGAGGACTGTTCTTTTTTAAAGAGCATTCATTAAATAAACATTTAGCCGCCCCCTCTGTGCCTTTCCTTCATCCTATTTCTTCCTTTTTCTCCAGAGATAATCACTATCCTTAGTTTATTGTTTATCATTTCCTAGCTTTGTACCATATGCATTTCTAAAAATACACTGTTTAGGTTTCCTTATTTTATAGTCTATGTAAGTGGAATTGTACTGTGTATGTGTGTGTTTATTCTTCAACTTGCTTTTCTCAATTATGTATCATCCTTGTTCCCAAGAATGATCTCTGTTGATGGGTTTAGATATAGTTCATTTATTTTTACTGTTTAGAATTCTACTGTATGAATATGTTGATTTATCCATTCTTCAGTTTTTGGATGTTTTTTGTTTTCAGGTTTTGGCTATTACAAATAATGTTTTAAACTTTTTGTACATGTTCTAGTATACACAAATTAAGAGTTCTTGTATATATTGACAAGTATAATGGTTAGATTGTAGGGCATGCCCAAATTCAACTTTTACTTTTAGAAGATCAGAAGTTCTTATGTTTTTTTGCCTCATAAGCTCTTTTATACATTTGAAAAATTTTTGAGGACCCTGAAGAGCTCTGTGAGTTAAATCTTTTGATATTTACTATATTAGAAGTTAAAACTAAAAAGATTTAAAAGACTCTCTCTGGCAAATAAATAAATAAAATCTTAAAAAAAAATAGTTTTTTCATTTTTTTTTTTTCTACCCGGAAGTAGAAATACTGGATTTTATGGCATTTCTATTTTTAATTTTTGGAGGAACTATCATACTGTTTTCTGTAGAGGCTGCATCAATTTACATTCCTACCAGGAATGTGAGGGTTCCCTTTTCTCTGTATCTTCACCAACACTTGTTATTTCTTGTCTTTCTGATATTAGCCATGCTGACTGGTATGAGGTGATAATCTCATTGTTTTGATTTGTATTTTTCTGATGGTTAGTGATGTTGAGAGTCTTTTCATGCATCTGTTGGCCATTTGTATGTCTTCTGTGGAGAAATGTCTATTCAGGTCTTCTTCCCATTTTTTAATTGGATTGTTTGGGGTTCTTTGGATTGAGTTGAGTGAGTTTTTAAGTATATTTTGGATATTAACCCCTTATCAGATACATCTTTTGCAAATACCTTCTTTCATTATTAGGTTGCCTTTTCATTTTGTTGATGGTTTTCTTTGCTGTGCCAAAAAACTATACATAATTACAGTGTATGATTTGCTAAATTTTGACAGATGTACTCCTGTGAACCCGTTACCACAACCAAAATTTGAATATACTCATCATCCCAAAGAGTTTTCTTGTGCACCTTTGTTGCTTCATTGGTTGCTTCAGGTAGGAGAGTAAATATGGTCCTTATTACTCTGTCTTAGGTAGACGTGTAAATCCTGTTTACAGCCTATATTTCTTGTTACTGCCTTCTGTAAGAAGTCTTCCTTAATTATTTGGTAAACGGGCTGTGTAGGTATCTTCATAAAATTGCTCTACCAACTGTGAGACTAGTACAAAGCCATGTGTACCATCAATAAATGGTTTGCTTCTTTAAGAGATTGGACAAAAATAATGGCACTAATTCTAAAAATGACGTGAAATTTAAGTTGTATATTGAATTTCTGCTTTAAAATCTATTTTGTTCCTTTTGCCTGGCCTGTTTTTTACCCAGGCTTTTTTTTTTTTTTTATACACTGTCAGCTACTATGTGCCCTTATGTTTAAGGTATTTATCCTATAAAGCAGATAACTGTTTCTTTTATTGTTAAAATTCAGTCTTATTTTCTTGCTTTCTGTGACTACTGATATATTTTAAATATATCAGTATAAATATATCTTTTAAAAAAAAAGATATTTATTTATTTGACAGAGAGCAAGAGAGAGCACAAGCAGGGAGAGCAGCAGGCAAAAAGAGTGGGAGAGGCAGGCTCCCTGCTGAGCAGGGATGTGGGGCTCTATCCCAGGACCTTGGGATCATGACTTGAGCTAAAGGCAGATACCCAACCAACTGAACCACTTGGGCATCCCATATTTCCACCCTTTTTTATAATGCTTTTTATTCTACATCTATATTTCTTGCCTTCTTTTGGCAGTGATAGGTTTTTAAAAATTTCTTTCTCCCCTCTATGGTTTGGAAGCTACTCCTTTGTTCTAGTTCTGGTGTTTATTTAAGTATTTTTTAAATACATGTTTGACTTAAAGTCCAAACTTATTTCTTCTCTCATTTTAGGTAATTGAAAGAAGCAACTTTAACTTTGTGTATACTCCTCCTAACTTTCATGTCATTTATTTATTTATTTGCCAGAGATAGAACAAGAGAGAGTGAGTGCATCTTGTTCAGTATGTAGTTCTACCTTGGATTAATCTTTGCTGCATAACAAATTTCTACTTATGTAATGGCTTAAAGTAACACATATTTATAGTTTCATATTTTCTATGGGTTAGGAGTGTGGGCCTGGCTAGCTGGGTCATTTGTTTAGAGATTCACAAGGCTGCAATCAAGGTGTTGGTGGGGGCTGTGGTCTCATCTGAAGCTTGAAAAGGGAAGCCTTTACTAGCAGAATTTGGTTCCTGGTGGTTGTTGGATTGAGGCTTCGGTTTCTTGCTGGCTTTTGGATGGAGGCTACTCTTAGCTCCTGGAATCTGCCCTTGGTTCCTTGTTACATGAGACCTCCAGAATAGGCAGCTCAACAATGTGGCAACTTGCTTTTTCAATGCCAGCAAGGGAGTAAGAGACTCCAGCAAGATGGGAGCTGCAATCCCACATAATGCTATCACATACATGTAATTATGTATATCTCATCATCTTGCTATATTCTCTTGGTTAGAAGCAAGCCATTAATTCTGCCTACATACAGAGGGAGGGGGTTACACAAGGGCTTGCATACTAGGAGGTAAGGATTCTGGTGGCCACTTTATTAATTAATTAAATTATTTATTTGAGAGAGAGAAAGCGAGCAGGTAAGGGGGGCATGATGGGGAAGGGCAGAGGAAAAGTCTCAACCAGATTTCTCACTGAGCTTAGAGCCCTACAGGGGGCTGAATTCCATGCCCCCAAGATTAGGACCTGAGTTGAAACCAAGAGTTGGACACCCAACTGACTGTACCACCCAGGTGCCCTATTTATTTAAAAAAAAATTTTTTTTTAATTTCTTATATAGAGAGAGTGTATACAAGTGCGGTGAGGGGCAGAGGGTGAAGGGGAGGGAGAGGGATAAGCTAACTCTGGCTGTGTGCAGAGTGGCTGCTCTGTTGGATCCCATGGCCCCCTGAGATCAAGACCTAAGCCGAGACCTGAGCCCAAAGAAAGTTGCTGGTTAACTGACTGAGCCACCCCAGCGCCCCCTGGTGGCCACTTTAGAATATGCCTGTCACAAACCTTGTGTTTCTACTTCCAGAGGAGGTAATTGTTTTTATTGTTTTATTTGTTTACTGTTTTAAACTAGATCACTATGGAACAACTTTTTTACTGTTTTCTGTGCTACTGGGTGGTTGCTTTTCTGTTTCATTTAACTACTGAGTAGGTAGTCCCTCAAGCATTTCATGTAGATGATCTCAGATCCAGTTCCCATCCTTCCATGGTCCAGTGCCTTATCTCTTATTCCTTTGTGAACATTTGAAATTTTACTTTCTATGATAATGAGACAGCCAATTCACTGCCCTACCTCCTTCTCTTTGTAGAACAGTCATACTGATTTTCTTGGTTCTTAGTTTTTCCCTCTGGGAATTACCTTTAGTCTTTTGGGAGTTGAATTGTGCATTGAAAAATATATTATTAAACTTTATCCAGCGTGTCTAGGTGTTTGTAAGAGAGGATTTTTGGGGTGTCTGCCATATTGCTTAATAGCCATTTCTTTATTTTAGCTAACGATTTATACATTTCAAAACTAGAAATACTATTAACTAAATAAAAATGTGTGCTTACAGATATATAAGGTAAGAACTTCCGATAGTGAGTATTGAGAAGTATAATGGTTAAAGACTTTCACAAACTGGCCGTTGATGACTTTTCTGATGTAATCTCTTGCCTTTCTAAACACTTGCACTTTATACTTCAGCAATATAATTCAGCTTTTATTTCCTCAAGCACAGAATGTAGCTTCATAGTTTCCTGTGTTTGCATACATTTTTCTTTCCGATCTGGAATGTCCTGCTTTATCTCTCTCATCTCTCTTTACTTGGTTAATTCAGTCTTTTAAATTTTTTTCTTTCACATTCGTTTTTTCTCTTTAGCATTTTTCATTTCTAAAGGCTTTCTTTTTTAAATCTACCTGACAATTTCTGATAGCTTTTTAGTTTTTGGGTTTTTTTTTTTTTGCTTTTATTTCCTTAAACATATCAAACATTTAATATCTTATATCCATTAATTCAATATCTTTCATCTTTGTTTCTGTTGCTTGTTTTGCTGTTCTTCTTTTATGGCTGCGTGCTTCCTTATGTGCTCTTATGATTTTTTTGTGTGTGTGTTCTTATGATTTTTGATGATTTCATTTTTCTGTAGACTTGGGAGGTCTTTGAGACCATGTAAAGTCAATAAAAGGAGGGGCCCTAGGATCTTGTTCATTGCTGTATCCCAGGGTTTGTTACAGTGTTTACTCTATGAGACTTTCAGCAAATATTTATTGAATGAATGATGTGTATACGTTTTACAGAGTATTGTAATTATAAATATGTCTATATTCTCCACCATATTGATAATGCCTCAAGTTAAAAAACTTTTAAGCTTTAACTCAGTATCCATAGCACTTAGCACAGTATCTTAATATAGATTAAGTTCCCAGTTAATGTTGTTAGTTAAACCAGTGAGAAATTGCTTGGCATGTTCTGCCCATTGTAATCTATAAAATAAAAAAGATTTATTTTTCCTCTGTTGTCATTTGAAGCCATTACTAGTGGAGATAAATGATGAATCAACTCAGATAACCAGTAGTATGTCTTGATCATGATTGATTAAAGCAGAACCTTTTTCCAGACTGAACTGCAAAACCAAAACTTTTTAAAGTTTATTTACTTAAATAATCTCTGCACTCAACTTGGGGCTTGAACTCACTATCCCAAGATCAAGAGTTGCATGCTCTTCCAATTCAGCCATTCAGGCACCCCTAAAACCAGAACTTTCTAAGTCCGGTTTCACTGAAGGCTGATCATATTATCAACTATCCAAGTACTTAACGGATTTCAGGGCATTGTGAATATGGAAGTTTTCAACAAATATTTACTAAATATCTACTATACATGTAGTACTTTATAATGTATGATGGATTTTTTTCCCCCCAGTAAATTATGTGCTATGTGAGGTATAAACTTAAAATTGTGAAAAGGTGACTAGCAGAAAAGATAAGTGATTTGTTTCAGCAGTGAAAGAATTGCCTTAAGACAGTAGTATCATTTCTTTAGTCATAATGGATCACAGATTAATAAATTCTTTTTTTTTTTAATTTTTAAAAGATTTTATTTATTTATTTGACAGAGAAAGACACTGGGAGAGAGGGATCACAGGCAGGGGGAGTGGGAGAGGAGAAGCAGGCTTCCAGCTGAGCAGGGAGCCTCATGCGGAGATCGATCCCAGGACCCCAGGATCATGACCCAAGCTGAAGGCAGACACTTAACGGCTGAGCCACCCAGGCACCCCCAGATGAATAAATTCTATAGACGTTCAGATAAGTCTAATATAATTGCCAGAATTACATGGCTTGTTTGGTTCTTAAGATTAATTAGGATAGACCAACGCTTATGACTGTGTTTCTCTTACTCTCTTTCCTTTTTCTTTTTGCATGTTGCGGTGTTAGGAACACAGCTTGTTAAAGAGCAAATGACATGAGACTGAATCTAGATCTTCCCACTTGGGAGCAATATGACACTAGGAAAATTTCTTAATCTTGCCAGATATATAAAATAAGAATGAAAAGCTCACAAGGTGATATTTTATATTAGAAAGATTATGTAAATTAGGTCACTAGTTTGCTTCCAGGCATATAAACTCAATAGATACTAGTACTCTTCTGCTTTATTCTTTTTCTTTTATTATATAATTTGTGTGATTTTTTCCCACTATTTTATTCTCATTCTTTTTTAAATAAAATAAAAATCAACTTTAAAATAAAGTCAGTATTCAGATTAAAGGTTATAATGGAAAAGACCATGCAAATACTCTATATGTATGTGTGGGTGTAAGAATATTGCTGTTTTAGTTGGATCACAGAGAACCCTTTGTTTGCTACATGGGACACTTGTCTTGGCTGACCTATCTCATTTTCTCTGGTTTTCTTTAAAGCAGTTTTTTTAGACATTTAAAAGCGGACACTTGGGCAGTGAATACCCTGAAAAAAAGTCTTGTTCCAGTGGAAACTGACCCAAAGTTATTTGGGTAGAACTAGAACAGTTCTTTGGGGGCAGGATGAGGGAGAGGGAGAGAGAGAATCTTAAGCAGGCCCCATGCCCAGTGTGATGAGGGGCTTGAGCTGAAATCAAGAGTCTGATGCTTAACTGACTCAGCCACCCAGTTGCCCCTAGAACAATTCACTTCAGAGATTTGGGAATTCAAAAAATTAAAAAACTTGTATTTTATAGTTTTTAATTTTTTCCCTACTGCTTAGGAATTTGATTTAAATTAAACCCTGTTTAAGACATTAAGTTAAATGAAATAAATTCATAAACATATTTTACTTAATGTTAAGTTATGTTGGAGAAAGTATTTAGTTGCTTACGGTCTTAAAGAATGAGATATTACTGAACATTAACAACTAATTATACATTTTCAAAAGCAATTCCACAACTCAGATAGCTTTTCATGTTTAGGAAATGCATATCTCAGTGATTTGTTTTCATTATTCATATGGATTTGGAAGCTGACCAAAAGAAATGAATTATTTTTATTTTATTTTCCAGAAAACTTTGAAATTACCAGGAAGTTAAAGATATATAATTCAGGGTGCCTGGGTGGCTCAGTGGGTTGGGCCGCTGCCTTCGGCTCAGGTCATGATCTCAGGGTCCTGGGATCGAGTCCCACATCGGGCTGTCTGCTCAGCAGGGAGCCTGCTTCCTCCTCTCTCTCTGCCTGCCTCTCTGCCTACTTGTGATCTCTCTCTGTCAAATAAATAAATAAAATCTTTAAAAAAAAAAAAGATATAGGGGCACCTGGGTGGCTCAGTGGGTTAAGTCCTCTGCCTTCGGCTCGGGTCATGATCCTAGGGTCCTAGGATCGAGCCCCGCATCGGGCTGTCTGCTCCTCGGAGAGCCTGCTTCCTCCTCTCTCTCTCTCTGCCTGCCTCTCTGCCTGCTTGTGATCTCTGTCTGTCAAATAAATAAAAATCTTAAAAAAAAAAAAGATATATAATTCAATAAATATTTAAGAAATATATTTATAACCATCAATTAGAATAAAATCACTAAGACATTTAAATTACTTTATTTTACTTTAAATTCTAAATTATTCATAATTATTATGATAAGATAAGAAAATGTTTTACTGAATTTTTTTTCACTTTGTGGATTTTTTTTTTTTTTTTTTTTAAGATTCACTCATCCACTTTGGAGAGAGAGCCAGGGCATCGAGGGTCAGATGGAGAGGGAGAGAGAAACTTTAGCAGACTCCTTGCTGAGCTTGGATCCCAACATGGGACTCCATCTCACGACCCTGAGATGACGACCTGAGCCAGAGCCAAGGGTTGGATATTTAACTGACTGCACCATCCAGGAGCCCCTCATTTTGAGGATTTTTCTTTTTTCTTTGTTGAAGATTTTACTTATTTGAGAGAGAGTTTGAGAGAGAGAGCACGGGGAGGGGAGGGGCAGAGGGAGAGGGAGAAGCAGACTCTCTGCTAAGCAGGGAGCCCAGTGTGGGGTTCAGTCCCAGGACCCTGGGATCCTGACCTGAGCTGAAGGCAGATACTCAACCAATTGAGCCACCCAGGTGTTCCTCACTTTGTGGATATTTTTAAAAAAATGAAATAGGACATTCTAATCGAAATCAACATAAGAATAGGAAATAGTTTATAAAATGGAAAGAAGACAGGTTATTAGTACCCCTGCATTTGAGTCCTGATTTTGCCTTGTTCAAGCTGTACAATCTTGTATATATTAGGACAAATTACTTAATTTTGATTTCATTTTCTTTAGCTGTCAGATTTGATTAAAAATACCTTATAAGTTGGTTTTGAAGATTAAGTTAGACAAAGTAATGACCTTTTGCATTCTAAAAGTACCATTTAAAATGTTGGATAATAGTTTTATTAATATTTAGAGTCTGTCAGATTACGCACTTAAATTTAAACTTCCTTTTCATCCATCAACTGAGAAAGTATTCATTTTTCTGTTTTAAAATGTCTCCTTTTTTGCTACAACTAAACTCTCCCTAATGTGGTGTCTAATCCTCATAATTGATGCTAATATAATTGTGGAATGAAGGAATGAATATGTTCAACCTCTTGATATCAACATTATGTATTGTTATACATAATGATCTTATGTATGTATACATAATGATCGTATGTATGTTATACATAATGATCCAGATGGATTGATATGGATGCCTTTGTAACTTATTTCTGGAAGCCCCATCAAGACGTAGAGATATCGGGGCACCTGGGTGGCTCAGCTGGTTAAGCATCTGCCTTCGGCTCAGGTCATGATCCCAGGGTCCTGGGATCAAGCCCTGTATTGGACTCCCTGCTCAGCGGGAAGCCTACTTCTCCCTCTCCCACTCCCCCTGCTTGTGTTCCCTTCTCTTGCTCGCTCTCTCTGTCAAAGAAATAAATAAAATCTTTTTTAAAAAAAAGATGTAGAGATATTAACTTAAGCCCTCAAATAATGGCATAGGCATTAATTGCTGCAGACTTGGGACGCAGCCTAGTTTAATTGCTAGACCTATACCTTGGGCTTGAGTCCAGTCTGCCCCTTTTTGGTTGAGCAAAAGTGGACAAGTCATTTAATCTTTTGAGTCTGGGTTTCTCTAGTCTGCTCCTTAGTGGGGTTACTTTGGGAATTTAATGTTAGTGTATGTGAAAGTATTTATAGACTATAAAACAGTATACAATACAGAAATTTTTGTTGTATTAAGATTGACAAGGATATTAGCTGAGCCATATGGCTTATTTTTATAATCATGAAAGTGTACAGAAAATAGTATTGCAAAGATCTTTCAAGTTTGGGTATTTGAAAGGACTCATGAGTCTCCATATTTACCTAAGGCTTTTGTTTAAAAGATATGGTGTAGCAAGAGAGAGAGTGAAGAAGCATTAGGAATGTGGGGGACATCAAGGGGAAACTGTCTAGAATCCCAATTTGTATACAGGTCCGTTTCATCCTTGGATTGACCACCAAGGTCTTTGTGATAAATTCTGGGTTGTGGAGAGCTCAAGGCAGTTCGTAGTGGGGTATTTTTATGTTGTTCTGGTCATATAGTCAAGCTTGGCTGGCTAACCAGTTCTATCAGGTGAAAATGTGTCAGTAAACAAACTGGTTTATAGGTCACCAGGTAGTTTTGGACCTGAAACAGCACATCATAAATCTAATTGACCTTATCTTGTCCCAGAGCCAGATAGCCAGATGTCCTCAGAGATGAAGATGGAGTTTTCCCAGTCCAGCTGTAAATAGAGCCTATTGTACACAATTATATTCAGAGCACCTGCTATGTATAAGCTATATGGTATGCCTTTGAAATTGGCATTAAGACATCATCCTTGACAACTAGGAAGACTAGTGAAGAAAAAAAAGATCATCAACAAAGTGTTATTGGCAGTTAGGGGAGTCGTAAGCACAACCTCACAGTTTGTAGGTGATTTTCTGCTTGCTTATTTAAGGCTTCACTGAGGAAGTAACAGTTTAGATGTTAGAAGTAAGAAGATAGAATTTGTTAACAGTAATGGGCCCTACTCTGTACAGACATGTTTAAAATCCTCATTGTGACCTCCCTACCGTTGCTGAATGGTTTTATGTGCTTTATCTTTTATTTAATGACTTTTTCAACAATTAGATCTGATGAAATTTATCCCTAAGCAACAGGGAAGATTTGAATTCTGATATCTCAGGAAAAGATTTTAAGGAGACATACAGCATAGAGAATACAGTTAATAATATTATAATACATTTATCATGGGAAGCATTCAGTAATGTATAAAATTGTTGAATCACTGTGTTGTACACCTGAAACTAACATGTTGACTATACTTCAATTAAAAATTCAAAATTTTAATAAAAGTGTTTTAAGGAGGAACCACTACTTATTAAAAATATATACAGATTTCTAGGAAAAAATTACTTTTTATGGTCTTTTTTGGCAATGTTAAAAACAATACTAATAGGTCATATTTATTGACACTATGTGTCAACCACCATGCTAAGCACCTTATTTAATTATAATGAAAAATCTGTTTGAGGAACATTTATGATAATCGTCCTGCATATTTTGAATTATTTCCTCCTTCCGTAGAAAGAAAGTGGGAAACTTTCTTAACATTTTCGACATTTTATTAGTTTTACAGTGAAGTTATATATTTGCATGCTTTTGGTTGCCTTTTGTGTAACCAGCTGGGAATATATCCTTTCATCATAGAAGACGCTTAAATTAGTCATTCATGCCTTCTCTTCCCTCTCTCCCATCTTACAACCATCTTAGTTTAGTTCCTTATCATCACTTATCATCACATTTGGATTATGGTAGTCATAACTTATTTGTCCCCTTCCTACTGTATCCAGTCTGTAAACTTAAAGTTATTCTTCTCTTTATCATTCCTCTGCATCATTTACTCCCCATTTGCTCTCTCTGGAAGAGTTCAGACTTTGTGTAATTTGTTAGGGAGATCATAGACATATTGTCCATGTTTATATTAGTTACACTTTATCAGAGTAGCTGTATGTAGCTTCCAATACAACTTTCCTCCTAGGCTTAATAAAAGTCATTTGTCATGGTTTCCTAGGCACAACATGTTCTTTCTGGCTTTGTACATTCGTGTGCTTTCTCTATGTCGGATATTGTTCTCTGCACTTGTTTAAACTACTATTCACCCTTTAAGGCAAACTGAAATATTATCTCTTCTGTGAAGTTTTCATCAATTATACCAAGCCAAGGTCTAATGAGTTGATAACATTTTCTATGAACTTCCATTATGGTATGTTGTATTTTTTTTATTATGTTAAAATCATGTTCATGTGTTCATAAAATTAATGTTCATATGCATTTCCTTTGTGGAAACCACTTTTCTTGTTTTTCTTATTAGAGAGTAATTACTTATTGTGGAAAATTTTGAATCAGTCAGCAAATATTGATTGACTATTTTCAATATGCCAGCCACAGTGCTAAGTCTGGGAGAAACTGGTGAAATCTTCATGAAGTTTACACTTTAGACTTGGGGAAGTACTTAGTTCAGCTCTTAAAAATGTTGTGAAGGGAAATATAGAAAATACAAAGAAGCAGAAAAAGAAAAATGAAAAGCACCAGTAATCACCCTGTTCAGCATTACATTACAAAATGAAATGTAAAAATCAGACCTGGTCCCGGGAGGCCCATGAGGCATAATTGATCTGCATAAGCTGTGGTTTAGATTCCGTGTACCAACTCCTGTGTCACCTCACCCTCAACTCACACCTGTGGCCTCATGGACCATTTCTTAGGAGCAGTTAATTGTTTGCTGTATATCCTCCATACTGACTTTTCTCTTTCTCTCTCTCTCTCTTTTTCTCTCTGCACACACTCATATTTTAAAAATAAAAATATATGACTATGCCTTATGTAGTATTTTGTGACTTGATTTTCTCAGCAGATGTAAGGGATATTTCCATTCTTTAAAAAGTGATAAGATAAACTTTATTTTTATTCTGTTTGAGCTTACTTTAAATTAAAAAAAAATACACTGAACCTACATTTCTGTATTAAAAGTGAAAAGATATTTGTTCACCCCCCTCATGTGAAATAATACATGGAACATGCGTTCTTTTACTTTTCACTTACTTCTACCTTTTTTTTTTTTTTAACCTCATACAAGTTAAGATAAGAGGGCCTGAAATATGGCAGTGATAGTGAGGATGAATGTAAGGGAACTCTAATGAGCATTCTCAACCCTTGCTTTTTGCCCTTCTGCCTCTGTGATAGCTCAGGACTCCTTTCCATCTCTTTCCTCTTTTCCTTTTCTTCTTCTCTAACTAGGAAGTCTTTTTTTTTTTTAAGATTTCATGTAATTATTTGGCAGAGAGAGAGACACAGAGAACAGGGGGAGAGGCAGGCAGAGGAAGAAGTAGGCTTCCCACTGAGCAAGGAGCCTCATGCAGGACTCCATCCAGGACCTTCAGATCATGACCTGAGCTGAAGGCAGCCACCTAACAATTGAGCCACCCAGGTGTCCTGGAAGTCTGTTTTATATGCATATAAAGCAGTAAGCAAGATACTTGTATAAATGGACATAAAGATGTTCAATTAAATATTGTTTAATAAAAGAAACATAGCAACAGGGGTGCCTGGGTGGCTTAGTTGGTTAGGCAGCTATCTTCAGCTCCGGTCATGATCATGGAGTCCCAGTATCGAGTCTCGCATCAGGCTTCCTGTTCAGCAGGGAGTTTGCTTTTCCCTCTGGCCTCCCCCGCCCTCCCGTGCTCTCTCTGTCTTTCAGATAAATAAATAAAATCTTTAAAAAACAAAACAAAACAAAGAAAATATAGAAACAACCTAGAATGTCCAGTGGTATGGGAATAGATAAGTAAAATTGGTATATTCCTATGATAGCATACTGTACAGCAGTTGAAAGGAATGGACTGTTATAATTATCTACTGGATCTCTCAACTAATTTTTATTGATTAAAACTTTGTGGAGTGAGGGGCGCCTGGGTGGCTCAGTGGGTTAAAGCCTCTGCCTTCGGCTCAGGTCATGATCCCAGGGTCCTGGGATGGAGCCCCGCATGGGGCTCTCTGCTCAGCGGGGAGCTTGCTTCCCCTTCTCTCTCTGCCTACTTGTGATCTCTATCAAATAAATAAATAAAATCTTTAAAAAAAAAACAAAAACAAAAAAAACTTTGTGAAGTGACACAGAGTTACCCGATTTAGATAAACATAAAAAGCACAAAACAAAACTGTATGTTTATGGACATACATATATGGAAAATAATTTTTAAATGAATTACAATTATGCACCCAAATTAACACTAGCCATTTTCTCTGGAAATGTGTGAAGGGAATTTGACTGGAGAGATGGTTGACTTTGATTATATCAGTAATAGTTCATTTAATTTATTAAAATAAAAGCTTGATGCAGACATGGCAAAATGTAAATTATGATCAATTTTTAGGTTTCTTTTTTTAATTCATTTACATTCAATTAGCCAGTAAGTAGTCCATGATTAGTTTCATATGCAGAGTTCAACAGTTCATCAGTTGCATATAATACCCCCATTTTGGAAAGCCATCCTCAAAGTGCCAGCCCTCAGGGTGGCAGTGGAATCACAAGACCCAAGAATCCCATTCGTTCTGTCTGCAGCGGCACTTTTGCCAGCCCAGGCCCGGACGTTGGGAGAGCCAAACATGGATCGCTGGGCCTCACCCTAGATGTCTCTGTGCTCCCGTGCAAGTAAGGTAAGTGGCAGGTCAGGTGATGGGTGAGGTCCATTTCAGCTGTGAAATTTCCAAAATGCCCAGTTAGCACCCACTCTGGTTCTTAGACCTTGTGTTACCACCTTCCACCCAACGCCTTTGGTTTTCTTAATGGAAGAGAACAGCTTTCATTGATCACTTTGTATGATGAGCTAAATAATTTTTAAAAATTATCTTGGGATTCCTAATTATCCCTAAACTCCCCATTATGGAACAATCGTTCCTGAATTTTTTTCTTTTCTTTTTTCTTTTTTTATTAACATATAAAAAGTATTATTTGTTTCAGGGATACAGGTCTGTGATTCATCAGTCTTATACAGTTCACAGCAGTCAGCATAGCACATACCCTCCCCAATGTCTATCACCCTGCCACCCCATCCCTCCCACCTTCTCCCCTTCAGCAACCCTCAATTTGTTTTCTGAGACTAAGAGTCTCTTATGGTTTGTTTCCCTCTCTGCTTTCATCTTGTTTCATTTTCCCTTCCCCTACGATACTCTGTCTTGATTCTCAAATTCCAATCAATGAGATCTTATGATAATTGTCCCTCTCTGATTGACCTGTTTTGCTTAGCATAATACACTCTACTTTCACCCATGTCCTTGCAAATGGCAAGCTTTCACTTTTTGATGGCTGCATAATAGTCCATTGTATATACCACTTCTTCTGTATTCATTCTTCTGTTGATGGACATCTAGCCTCTTTCCATAGTTTGGCTATTGTGGACATTGCTGCTATAAACATTTGGGTACCCATGCCCCTTTGGATCACTACATTTGTATCTTTGGAGTAAATACCTGGTAGTGCCATTGCTGGGTCAGAGGGTAGCTCTATTTTCAGCTTTTTGAGGAACCTCTATACTGTTTTCCAGAATGGCTGAATCAGCTTGCATTCTCACCAACAGTGTAGGAGGGTTCCCTTTTCTCCGCATCCTCGCTAACACCTGTTGTTTCCAGACTTGTTAATTTTAGTCATTCTGACTGGTGTGAGGTAGTATCTCATGCTGGTTTTGATTTGTATTTCCCTGATGCCAAGTGATGTGGAGGATTTTTTCATGTGTCTGTTGGTCATTTGGATGTCTTCTTTGCCTACATGTCTGTTCATGTCCTCTGCCCATTTCTTGACTGGATTCTTTGTTCTTTGGTTGTTGAGTTCGATTAAGTTTTTTTTTTTTTTTAAATAAAGATTATTTATTTATTTGACAGACAGAGATCATAGGTAGGCAGAGAGGCAGGCAGGGGGACGGGAAAGCAGGCTCCCTGCAGAGCAGAGAGCCCCATGCGGATGCGGGGCTTGACTCCAGGACCCCGGGTTCATGACCTAAGCTGAAGGCAGAGGCTTTAACCCACTGAGCCACCCAGGCACCCCTTAAGTTCTTTATAGATTTTGGATGCTAGCCCTTTATCTGATATGTCATTCACAAATATCTTCTCCCATTCTGTCAGTTGTCTTTTGGTTTTGTTGACATTTCCTTTGCTGTGCAAAAGCTTTTGATCTTGATGAAGTCCCAATAGTTCATTTTTGCCCTTGTTTCCTTTGCCTTTGGCGATGTTTGTTTGTTTGTTTGTTTGTTTTTAATTTATTTGACACAGAGAGAGAGATCACAAGGAGGCAGAGAGGCAGGCAGAGAGAGAGAGGGGGGAAGCAGGCTCCCTGCTGAGAAGAGAGTTTGGCAATGTTTCTAGGAAGAAGTTGCTGTGGTTGAGGTTGAAGAGGTTGCTGCCTGTGTTCTCCTCAAGGATTTTGATGGATTGCTGTTTCACATTGAGGTCTTTCATCCATTTTGAGTCTGTTTTTGTGTCTGATCTAAGGAAATGGTCCAGTTTCGTTCTTCTGCATGTGGCTGTCCAGTTTTCCCATCACCATTTGTTGAAGAGACTGTCTTTTATTTCACTGGACATTTTTTTCCTGCCTTTGTCAAAGATTAGTTGACCATAGAGATGAGGGGGTCCATTTCTGGCCTCTCTGTTGTTTCATTGATCTATGCGTCTGTTTTTGTGCCATTGCCACACTGTCTTGATGATTACAGCATTGTGACAGAGCTTGAGGTCCAGAATTGTGATGTCACCAGCTTTGCTTTTCTTTTTCAACATTTCTCTGGGTATTCAGGGTCTTTTCTGGTTCCATATAAATTTTAGTATTATTTGTTCCATTTTTTTGAAAAAAGTTGGTGGGGATTTTGGCAGGGATTGCATTGAATGCATAGATTACACTAGGTAGCATAGACATTTTCACAATATTTGTTCTTCCAATCTATGAACCTAGAACATTTTTCCATTTCTTTGTGTCTTCTTCAATTTCTTTAATGCATACTTTATACTTTTCTGAGTACAGATTCTTTGCCTCTTTGGGTAGACTTATTCCTAGGTATCTTAAGATTTTGGGTGCAGTTGTAAATGGGACTGACTCCTTAATTTCTCTTTCTTTTTTCTTGCTGTTGGTTTGATTTTACATCCTGACACTTTATGGAATTCCTGTATGAGTTCAGGTAGTTTTGGGGTGGAGTCTTTTGGGTTTTCCACATAAACTATCATATCATCTGCAAAGAGTGAGAGTTTGACCTCTTCTTTGCTGATTCGGTTGCCTTTAATTTCTTTTTGTTGTGTGATTGCCGAGGCTAGGCCTTCTAGTACTATGTGGAATAGCATGGCACGTCCCTGCCATGCTTCTGACCTTAGGGGAAAAGCTTTCAGTTTTTCCCCATTGAGAATGATATTCGCTGTGAGTTTTTCATAGATGGTTTTGATGATATTGAGGTATGTATCTCCTATCCCTGCACTGTGCAGGGTTTGATCAAGAAAGGATGCTGTACTTTGTCAAATGCTTTTTCTGCATCTATTCAGAGGTTCATATGGTTCTTGTTCTTTCTCTTATTAGTGTAGTTTATGACATTGATTGATTTGTGGATGTTGAACCAATCTTGCAGCCCAGGAATAAATCCCACTTGGTTGTGGTGAATGATCTCTTTTTTTTTTTTAAGATTTTATTCATATATTTGACAGAGATTGCAAGTAAGCAGAAAGAGGAGGAAGCAGGAGCCCAATGCAGGGCTCGATCCCAGGACCCTGGGATCATGACTTGAGCCGAAGGCAGAGGCTTTAACCCACTAAGGCACCATGAATAATCCTTTTTAATGTACTGTTGGATCCTATTGACTAGTATTTTGGTGAGAACTTTTACATCCATGTTCATCAGGGATATTGGTCTATAATTCTTTTTGATGGGTTTTCCTCAGATTTTGGGATCGAGGTGATGCTGGCCTCATAAAATGAGTTTGGAAGTTTTCCTTCCATTTCTATTTTCTGGAACAGTTTCAGGAGAATAGGTATTAACTCTTCTTTAAATGTTTGGTAGGATTCTCCTGGGAAGCCATCTGTCCCCGGGCTCTTGTTTGTTGGGAGATTTTTGATGACTGCTTCAGTGTCCTTACTGGTTATGGGTCTGTTCAGGTTTTCTATTTCTTCCTGGTTCAGTTTTTGTAGTTTATACATCTCTAGGAATGCATCCATTTCTTCCAGATGGTCTAATTTGCTGGTGTATAGTTGCTCATAAAATGTTCTTATAATTGTTTGTATTTCTTTGGTGTTGGTTGTGATCACACACCTCTTTCATTCATGATTTTATTAATTTGGATCCTTTCTCTTTTCTTTTTGTCAAGTCTGGCCAAGGGTTTATCAGTCTTATTAATTCTCTCAGAGAACAAACTCCTACTTTTGTTGCTCTGTTCTCCTGTTCTTTTGGTTTCTATTTCATTGAGATCTGCTCTGATCTTTATTATTTCTCTTCTCCTGCTGGGTTTAGACTTTCTTTGCTGTTCTTTCTCCAGCTCCTTTTGGTGTACGGTTAGGGTGTGTACTTGAAACCTTTCTTGTTTTATGAGAAAGGCTCATATTGCTCTGTACTTTCCTCTCAGGACTGTCTTTTGCTGCATCCCAAAGATTTTGAACAGTTGCGTTTTCATTTTCATTTGTTTCTGTGAATTTTTTAAATACCCCTTTAATTTCCTGGTTGACGCATTCATTCTTTATCAGGATACTCTTTAGCGTTCATGTTATTTGAGTTCTTTCCAACTTTTTTCTTCTGGTTGAGTTCTAGTTTCAATGCATTGTGGTCTGAAAATATGCAAGGCATGATCCCAGTCTTTTGGTACCAGTTGAGACCTGATTTGTGACCCAGGATGTGATCTATTCTGGAGAATGTTCCATGTGCCCTAGAGAAGAATGTATATTCTGGTGCTTTGGGATGGAATGTTCTGAATATATCTGTGAAGTCCATCTGGTTCATTGTGTCATTTAAAGCCTTTATTTCCTTGTTGATATTTTGCTTAGATGATTCGTCCAGTTCAGGGAGGGGTAACTGTATCCAAAAATTTTAAAGAAAGAAAAACATATATACATAAAAATTAAGATGGAATACAATGAAGGGATGGAATATGAATGTAAAAATGAAAATTAAAAACATTTTTAAAAAGGAATTGATATAATGTTGGTTAAAATAGCAAGGAAGAACAATTCAAAAAAATTTAAAAAGAAAAAATAAAGAAAAATTTAAAAATTAACTGGAAAGATTAAAGAATCATGGAAAAAAGCCATGAATTCTATGTGCTCTCTTCCCCAAGCGCTGGCATTTTGCACTTCTCATTGACTGGTAAACTTGGTCTTGGTTGGTTGCTCTTGCTGATCTTCTGGGGCAGGGGCTTATTGCAGTGATTCTCAAGTCTCTTTGCCCTAGGTGGAGTTACACACTGCTGCCAGGGCCCAGGCTATGTAATCTGCTCAGGTTTGCTCTTGGTAGCTTTTGTTTCCTGAAATCTTTCTGTACAGCTTTGGAGGACGAGAATGAAAATGGTGGCCTCCCAATCTCTGGTCCAGGAAGAGCCAGGAACTCAGGGCTCCACTCTTCAGTATGTCCTCAGAGAAAAGCAATCAATCACTCCTGTCTCCCTGGTCTCCAGCCACACTCTGTGTTCACCTGGCCTATGATGAGTGTTTCTATCTCTGGTACATGACACCGGTTGGAGTCTCCAAGCTCAGTTGATTCCTGCAGCACGCTCCTGTGCTGCTCCTCCCAGAGGAGGAAGGGGAGTCTCCTTGTTTCTGCCGCTTGTTGGGCCCCTGCTCAAAGAGGCCGACTGTGCCACAGATCACAGTTTATGGCAGCCCTGAGCTGAGACTCCACTCCTCAGCTCAGTCTGTGCAACTGGCTTCCCCACTGCAACACCTGGGAGCTCTGCCACACTTAGGCACCCCTTCCCTGTCTTTCTGTGACCCCGAGGGTCCTAAGACCACACTGTCTGGGTGAGGGTTCCACCCCCACTTAGCCACTGGAGCGACGTCCCTTTGCTGAGCAGACTTCTAAAAGTTCAGATTTTGTGCTCTGATGCTCTGTCACTTGCCTGGAGCCAGCTGATGTAGGCTCCCTCCCCGCCATGGTCTGTCTTCCTGTATATCACCTTGGATTCACTTCTCTGCAGTCCTTCCAGAATGTGGTTGCTTTTGTGTTCATAGAATTGCTGCTATTCTTTTCTTTAATGTCCTATGGAGTTTGTAGGTATTCAGATAGTTTGATAACTAGCTGAATTCCTGGAACCAGATGAAATTTAGGTTTCCTACTCCTCCAACATCTGCTCTTACCCCCAGTTACCTTCTTCTTTTTTCTGGATTTTACAGTTTCTGTAATTAAAGGTCATTGTGTCGCATCTGGCACAAACTAGATAATGAATATCACTTTGCTCTTTTTGTCAATCATTCCTACAGGTGGAGTGAATCATCGTAGTATCAGTAAGTACTTGGGATGTTACATACCCCAGTTATTTGTCAATACCCCAGTTTATTTAAAGCTTTTCCAGCCCCTTTAAACTTACTGCCCCCAACCCCGTGGTAATACGGGGTATTTGAGGTACAAATTCAGGAAATAAACATTCTTTATTGTGCCAGGAACCAGTTCTTAGGAGAAATACCATTATACCCTGCCTAGCAACTTTTGTATTGTTTCATGGTTATTGTTTCTGCACTTGAAAGTCTTCTGTAGATTACAGCTCACTAGTCTGCTACTAGTTAATTATTTGACTTCTATGTCAGTTTATTGTGAAACCTTAGTTATTTCCTAATTGTTTTTTTCTTCCAAGTTTTTATTATTGATTGATTGATTTTTAAAGATTTTATTTATTAAAAAGTGAGAAAGAGAGGGAGATAGTGCATGTGCCTGTACATGAGTAAGGGGAGGGGCAGAGGGAGAAGGAGGGATTTGATCCTAGGACCCTGAAATCATGACCTGAGCTGAAGGCAGATGCTTAACCGACTGAGCCACCCAGGTGCCCCTTCATTTCTTGTTTTGTTTTTTTTCCTTTTAAAGATTTATTTATTTTGAGAGAGAGAAAAAGAAAGAAAACGAGAGCATGGTGGGAGGGGCCAAGGGTGAGAGAGGCAGACTCCCCACTGACTGCAGAGCCTGATGCAGGGTTCAGTGTTATGACCCTGAGATCCTGACCTGAGCTAAAATTAATAGTTGGATGCTTAACCTACTAAGCCACCCAAGCACCCCTTTCTTCCAAGATTTTATTTTTTAATTTTTACTTTTAAAGATTTTATTCGTTTATTTGAGAGAGAGAAATCACAGAGGGAGACTGAGGGGGAAGCTGACTCCACACCGAGTAGAGAGCCCAACAGGGGCTCCATCCCAGGACCTGGAGATCATAGCCATAGCTGAAGGCAGACTCCAATGAACTGGTCCACCCAGATGCCTCCCCACCCCCAAGTTTATATTTTAATTCCAGTTGGATAACATACACTGTAATATTAGTTTCAGGTGTAGAATTTGGTGGTTCAACCCTTACATAAAACACCTGGTGCTTGGAGTACCTGGGTGGCTTAGTCTGCCTATTTATCTATAATATATATTTATATATCATATCTTCTTTATCCATTCATCTATCTGTGGACACGGGCTCTTTCCATAATTTGGCTTTTATGGATAACACCTGGACTCTCCATAATTTGACTATTGTTGATAATGCTGTTGTAAACATCAGGGTGCATGTATCCTTTCAAGTTAGAATTTTTATATGCTTTGGGCAAATACCTAGTAGTGCAATTGCTGGATCATAGGGTGGTTCTATTTTTTTAAAATGATTTTATTTATTTGACAGAAGGACAGCCAGAGAGGGAACACAAGTAGGGGGAGTGGAAGAAGGGGAGCAGGCTTCCCGCAGAGCAGGGAGCCTGATGTGGGGCTCAACCCCAGCACCCCGGGATCACGACCTGAGCCGAAGGCAGACGCTTAATGACAGAGCCACCCAGGCACCCTGGGTAGTTCTATTTTTAACTTTTGAGGAACCTTCATTCTGTTTTTCAGATGACTGCACCAGTTTGCATTCCCACAAACAGTGTAAAAGTGTTCCCCTTTCTCTGTATCCCTACCAAGATATGTTGTTTCCTGTGTTGTTAAGTTTAGCCATTCTGACAGGTGTAAGGTGGTATCTCATTGTGGTTTTGATTTGTATTTTCCTGATTATGAGTCATTTTGAGCATCTTTTCATGTGGCTGTTAGCCATCTATATGTCTTCTTTGGAAAAGTGTCTATTCATGTCTTCTGCCCATGTCATAAGTGGATTATTTGTTCTTTGGGTTTTGAGTTTGATAAATTCTTTATAGATTTTGGATATTAATCCTTTATCAGATATGTCATTTGCAAAGATCTTCTCTTATTCCATAGATAGCCTTTTAGTTTTTTTGATTGTTTCCTTCTGGTATATTCATGACCTTTAACTGATGCATTCCAGTTCTAAGTAAATGAGTGAGTGAAAAATTTAGTGAGACTAGATTTGAATTAATGATAAATCTGATAAATTAAATTAATTTGTGAGTAAAGAATTACTCCATTACATCATAATTGAACTACTTATGAAATGATATCTGTTTTTGAATATCTTTACTATTTTGTAAATTTGGCACTAGTTTAATTTGCAGGAGAGCAGAGTCTGTCTGGTTTTCCTTTGTATTCCTTTATAGTGCTTTTCATAGTAGATATTCAGTAAATACTTGCTTTTGAATGAGTGAATCAATGTAAGGCTGCTGCTCTTAAGAAATTTAACTAAAGGGGGCACCTGGGTGACTCAGTGGGTTAAGCCTCTGCCTTCAGCTCAGGTCATGATCTCAGGGTCCTGGAATCCAGCCCGACATCAGGCTCTCTGCTCAGCGGGGAGTCTGTCTCCTCCCCCCCCCACCCCCCCTTACCTTTCTGCCTACTTGTGATCTCTCTCTATCTCTCTGTCAAATAAATAAAATCTTCTAAAATTTTTTTTTTTTATTTAAGGACTTAGATGTAAATACTTATGTTTTGATTTAGTGGAAAGAGAGCTATCTGTACAGGGCAATCTGTGCCAAGTGCCAGATGAGGGGTTAGAACAGTTTGTGCTGAAAGAAGAGGGAGTGATCATATTCAGTACCAGTGACTAAGCAAAACTTATTGAGTTGGGCCCTGAAAAGAAAAGTTTTAATCAAAGTGGAGAGGAAGTGGGGATTATCAAAATAATCATTTTCTGATTTTGTTATTTCAGAATGCCTCTTTATCCTGAATATGGTTTGGAAACTTCCCCTTTTTTGACCTTTGGATAAATCTGAAATCTTTATTTCACTAAGTATTTCTCCAGGGAGATCAGAACCATCTTAGTTCCCTTGTTCTTCTAATTCATGTCTTCTGTATCATTCTTTTCTGTTAATTGTTTATTCTCACTGTTCAGCTCTCATCTTTGAGCCTTCTTCAAAGCAGCATTATATAAATACAACATTCTTTTTTTTGCTATGAACCTTTCCCTATGATCTCCGTCTTAATAAACGATAGTACCTGAGCTGTAACTAATGTGGGGCTCCCAAGGTCTTCTGTTATCTCTTTAAGAGACCACTATGTACTTGGCCTTTCTTCCCAAACCTAAAATGTACTTCCTCTTGAACTTAATATGGACATTTTCATTTTTATTATTTTATCATAAATAGTTTTAAGTGTTATTTTTATTAAATACAGAGTAAAGTGAAAATAGAATGTAGTTTTAAAAAATAATGTGTAAGTTTTGCACAGTGGCAGTATCATAGCCAATGAGGTTTATCTGAGGTGCGATTATTGCTAATTAAAAAATAATGTGTAAAACCAGTTTTCATAAATTAAATAATTTTTTTGAAACTACTATATGCACTCTAAAGAAAATAGAATGACTCTTGTATTAGTAGTGACATAAATACTTATCTTTCTTTTTTTCAAGGCATAGCTCCAGTGCTAGCTCCTTACTGAATCTCTTCTTGAGTTCCTTCCCTTCCCCTGAGTATGTTGTTGGGTGCCCCTTGGTCTTCCCATTCTCCCTTGCTATTTGTTTACCTGTCGGTCTTTCCTACTAAGTTGTATATATATTTTCCCAGAACAGGAACCAGAATTATTCACTTGCTAACCCTTTCTTCCCATCTCCCATCTCAGTGCCTTGCCCATAGGAAATACTTAATAAATGTTTGTCAAATTGAACTGAATTTTTGCTTATAATTCTTTAAAGTGAGACATACCTGTGTTGGTTTCCTGCTTTATTCTGATATCTGTCTTAATAAAGGGGTACCTAATAATGTAATACGCATTTGTATGTTTTTTTAAAACTCTGGGTGAAATAGCATATACTACTATTTTCTTTCTTTTTCTTTGTTATTGTTCTGAATTAGAAAGCAAGCTTTCTCCCTTTTGACAACTTTCTGAGTTGATCGAAGTATCAAGACAGTTCCCAGGCAGCACTTAATTTTTATTTTATTTTATTTATTTTACTTTTATGTCCATTAATTAACATATAGTATATTATTAGTTTCATAGGTAGAGTTTAGTGATTCATCAGTTGCTAATACCCATTGCTCATTACATCAAGTGCTCTCCTTAATGCTCATCACCCAGTACCCTGTCTCCCTACCCACCTCCCCTCCAGCAACCCTCAGTTTGTTTCCTATAGTTAGAGTCTGTTATGGTTTGTCTCCCTCTCTGATTTCGTTTCATTTTATTTTTCCCTCCCTTTCCCTATATTCATCTCCTCTGTTTCTTAAATTCCAGCACCTAATTCTTAATATGATCTTTTTGGGTCATAGTTATTGTTTTCATCGTACTTTAAAGATTTTAAATATTTTGCCCCCCACCCCTTACAGGTCTGGAAACTAAGTCTTTTTTTTTTTTTTTTTTTTTTTTTTTGAGATTTTGTTGATTTACTTCTCAGAGAGCAAGAGAAGCACAAGCAGGGGGAAATACAGAGAGAGGCGCAGGCTCCCCGCTAAGCAAGGAGCCCAGGACCCTAGGATCATGACCTGAGCCAAAGGCAGACGCTTAACCCGGCTGAGCCACCCAGGAGTTCCAGGAAACTAAGTCTTAAGCATAAATAATTTTTCCAAATTAACACAGCTAGAAAGTGGTATGAATAAAATGTTGCCTGATATAAATTGAGAAGATTAAATTAGAAGGTCTGCCTGTCTTCTTTCAGCTCCAAAGTCTTTGAAGTTCTGGGAATCTTTTACATTATTTGAACATCTGTATAAGCAGTAAAATATTTCACAAAGTGAACTTGTTTGGGGGGACGGTGTCAGGTTGCTTTCAGGCTCAAACCAGTTACTGCTCTCACAAAGATTGTTTGCTGACTATGCAGGAGGGCTCCTCATAGTGGCAATAAAGCAGTAATTTTTTCAGCTTCACCAGGTTTTAATGCTTCTATTTTTTTATCTTCCGTTTTGGGTGGTGGTTATCACAGCTGTCAATTGTCTACCCAGTTGCCCCAGGGCTTTCTTGTGTCTGGCAAAATTTGAGAGAACCAAGACTGCTGAGTGCACTGGCTCCACCTACTGTCATTCTGAGGCAAACATCTTCCTACTGTTTCTCCTTTGAGAGTTGTTTCAAATTTATGTTTGTATATTGCTTTTTCCCCTTGACTTTCTTTCCTTTACTTTTGATATTATACTTTTCTTTTCATTTACAAAAACTTGGTTTTACTTACTAAGAAATTTCTAAATTATGGGAATGTTGTTAATGTCTGTAATTTTTATTTGGTGGGAGAATACAAAGAAATTGTGTTCGGGGGTATGAAAATATTGTAGTTTTCAAATTTGAAAAAATTCCTTAAGTCTATATTCAAATAGGATTCCCTCTATAAAAAAATTTTTTTTTTCTTTAATATTTTAGTATACTAACTGTGTGGTATATGACTGAATCTCTAGTTTTTACTTCTGGCAACTTTTTTTAAAAAGATTTTATTTATTTATTTGACAAAGAGAGAAACAGGGAGAGAGGGAACACTAGCAGGTGGGAGTAAGAGAGGGAGAAGCAGGCTTCCTGCTGAACAGTGAGCCCCATGCGAGGCTTAATCCCAGGACCCTGGGATCATGACCTGAGCTGAAGGCAGACGCTTAATGGCTGAGCCACCCAGGTTCTCCCCACTTCTGGTAAAAAACTTTTAATTGAATTTTCTGGGAGCATCCCAAACCCAATTAAACTCCAAAGAGTAGTAATTTAGCCTTCATTTTCTTTTTTCTTTTTTTTTTCATTTATTTATTTTCAACATAACAGTATCATTATTTTTTCATCACACCCAGTGCTCCATGCAGTCCAAGCCCTCTATAATACCCCCCACCTGGTACCCTGACCTCCCACCCCCCACCACTTCCAACCCCTCAGATTGCTTTTCAGAGTCCATAGTCTCTCATTATTCACCTCCCCTTCCAATTTACCCCAACCCCCTTCTCTCTAACTCCCCATGTCCTCCATGCTTTTTGTTATGCTCCACAAATAAGTGAAACCATATGATAATTGACTCTCTCTGCTTGACTTATTTCATTCAGCATAATCTCTTCCAGTCCGGTCCATGTTGCTACAAAAGTTGGGTATTCGTCCTTTCTGATGGAGGCACAATACTCCATAGTGTATATGGACCACATCTTCCTTATCCATTCATCTGTGGAAAGGCATCTTGGTTCTTTCCACAGTTTGGTGACCGTGGCCATTGCTGCTATAAACATTGGGGTACAGATGGCCCTTCTTTTCACTACATCTGTATCTTTGGGGTAAATACCCAGGAGTGCAATTAGCCTTCATTTTCTATCATTTATTTATATTATATTTAAATTTTAAACTATAAAAGCAGTATAACCACGTTGTGGAAAATACAGACAAAAGAGAAAAGATTGGTTTACCATCTTAAAAAAGCCATTCTTATCATATTGGTGTTTGGGGTAACCTTCAGCAACCATAGTTATGCCCAGCCATGATTAATGAAAACAGTTTTATAGTTGTGCTAGTTACCAACTTATCCCTCAGCTCCAAACTGATTCATTGCATACTCTGAAAATGAACCTTTACATAGGTTCCTTTGCTAACTGGCTGAATGTTAAACTTTACCAGTAGAGGGCACTGGAGAGACATTGGAAGAGGGAGGGGTTTTCCATCTTGGTTCTGAGGTGCTGGCCTGGTAGTTTCTCCACTGCCTGGCTCTTGCAGTACAAATGGCTTATCTAGTGTCTCTCTGACAGTACATGAAGATTCTAGTGCCCTGATCTTAAAGCTTGTCAGCTTTTACAGTGATAGCTCCTGCAGAGCACTGCAGTCAGCAGGATCCACTGGCCAGTAGCTCCCCACTCCATGTGATCAGCTTTTCCTGGCTCCCTAGAGGGCATATGAAGAACAACGTTCTTAAGGGTATAATTTTCAGTAAGCTCTGCAGTTGTGGCACTACTGCAACTTTTCTGTTGTTCTGTGAGCTGTGGTCATGCCCTTTCCAACAGGGTTTAGATCTCAGTCCTGGCTGAGACCTCTTCTTTTAGTATTTATCTCCAACCTAGGAATAGTGGCTATATTATATCTGCTATTTCTATATTCTCAAATATTCTCTTCTTATTAGCTAATCCCTCATTATTCCAAGTTTCTCGTAGGTAATGATTCTTTATGGTAAACTTTTCTTTTTCAAATTACCCTCTGGTGAGGGTTTCCCAAACACCAAAATGATAAAAATGGATATTTTAAGATGGTAAAATAATGGATTTTCTTCTTCTTTTTCCTGTATTTTCTACAATAAGGCTATATTGTTTTTATAATTAAAAATATTAAAAATAGGGGCACCTGGGTGGCTCAATGGGTTAAAGCCTCTGCCTTCGGTTCAGGTCCCAGGCTCCTGAGATAGAGCCCCACATCGGGCTCTCTGCTCAGCAGGGAGCCTGCTTCCTCCTCTCTCTGTCTCTGCCTGCCTCTGCCTACTTGTCTGTCAAATAAGTAAATAAAATCTTAAAAAAAAATATATTAACATAAATGAATGATAGAAAGTAAAACCCAAATTACTTCTCCTTAGAGTTTGATTTGTCCTTGAGTTACACCATTTAAAAAAAATATTTTATTTATTTGTTTGAGAGAGTACACATGCTTGCACATGAGTGGGTAGGGGGAGGGACAGAAGGAGAGGGAGAAGCAGGCTCTTGCTGAGCAGGGAGCCTGACTCAGGGCTCAATTTCAGGACCCTGATCATGACCGGAGCTGAAGGCAGATGCTTAACCAACTGAGCCACCCAGGTGCCCTGACTTATACCATTTTTAAAGGAGAAATTTTCAGTCCGTGGTCATTTAATGTGCATTCTTTTTTGTCCAGTAAAGTTAAATGACCTAATATTTATATAACTCCTTATTTATAAAGCAATTTCATATCTACTCTTTAAATCAGCTTTTTAAAAAACTTTTATTCTTGACTTTATAATCTTACCTTTATAGTTTTTTTGCCTTTGTAGTTAAACCTTTTGGTCTCATGTTTAAAAACTCATTGCCACTCCAAGGTCATCAAGCTATTTTCCCGTGTTTTCTTCTAAAATTTATGTTGTTTTACCTTTCACGTTTAGATCTGCAGTACATCTCAAAATAAAAAGTATGAGTTTGGGGCCCAGATTCGTTTTTTCCCCATGTAAGTATCTATTTGATCCAGAACCATTTATTGAAAAGACCATTTTTTCTATACTACACTGAAGGGCCATGTTTATCACAAATCCGGTGACCATATAAGTTGGTTCTTGGGATCTTTTTTATTCTTTTTGTCTGTCCTTGCTAATAGGCCTTGATGTCTCTAAATACTCTACCTTTGTTGTTATTTGAGATTGTCTGGGTTCTTCTTGGCCTTCTGAATTTTCATATAAAGTTTATAACCACTTTCTCAATTTGTACCCAAAAAACCTGTCAGGAGTTCTAGTCTTAAACCTCTTTGTTAGGTTTGTATTGAGGTATGTGATGTGTTTTGATGCTACTGAAAATTACATGTGTAGCACTACAGCTTGCAGTTACTATGTTTTCTTAGCTGTGTAGAGAGATAAAGTGGGTATGGGATCATTATCTAATCTCAAGGCCTATTATCTTCCCAAATACACAGATTCAAGTATAATACAGTAATACTTCAGGAGTCTAGGCCAGAAAGCAAGTTTTTTTTTTTTTTTTTTTTAAGATTTTATTTATTTGACAGAGAGATCACAAGTAGGCAGAGAGGCAGGCAGAGAGAGAGAAGGGGAAGCAGGATCCCTGCTGAGCAGAGAGCCCGATGTGGGGCTCTATCCCAGGACCCTGAGATCATGACCTCAGCTGAAGGCAGAGGCTTAACCCACTGAGCCACGTAGGCACCCCAAGAAAGCAAGTCTTCTACAAGGAAAAAATTTGTGCTAGCTTCAAACTTTTCCATAGTAATGTTCAATGGGGAAGACAACAGCATAATACTTACAAACTTTTGAAGGAATGAGAGCCCAACATTTTATAGCTAAGTCATCTTTTGAGAATAAAGGCAGAGCACGATATTCTCAAACACTCAAGATGTCAGGGAATACAATATGTGTAACTCCCTGAAAAACTACATGAAGATGGATTATGAAATCTAAACAAGTAGATCATCATTTAAAAAACAACAAACAAAGGCAAAATGGGAAGAAAAGTCATGGGGAAAAAGACTAGTGATAGTTACTTTATCCATTTAAATAGAGATTTGGGGCTAAAAACAAGGCTGAACATAGAATTACCATATGGTGCAGGAATTCCTTTCCTAGGGATATACCCTAGAGCATTGAAGACCTGTCTACACACAAAAAAATGTATTATGAATGTTCATAGCACATTATTTATAAAGTCAAAAGAATGGGAAACAACCCAGATGTCTTAACTGATGAATATATAAGTAAGATGTGTCATACCCACCCAGTGGACTATTTGGCAAATATTTTATATTTAAAAGAATGAAGTTGGACCCTTGGGTGATTCAGATGGTTAAGTGTCTGCCTTTGGCTTAGGTCATGATCCTGGGGTTCTGGTATCGAGTCCTGCGTTGGTCTCCCTGCTCAGCGGGGAGCGCGGGGAGCCTGCTTCTCTCTCTGCCTCTGCGTCTCTTTCACTCTCTGTCTCTCATGAATTTAAAAAAAAAGGAAGTTATAGATACATGCATGCTACAAAATGGATGAGCCTTGAAAGCATTATGCTAAGTGAGAGAAGCTAGACATAAAAGACTACATATTGTATGATTTCATGTATATGAAATGTCTAAAATAGCTGAATCCATAGACACAGCAAGTAGATCAGTGGTTGCCAGGCACTGTGGGGAGGAGATATGGGGAGTGACTGCTAATGGGTCTGGGGTATCATTTTGAGCTGATGAAAATGTTCTAAAATTAGTCATGATGGTTGCACAAGTCTGTAAATATGTTAAAAACCACTGAATTGTATACATGAAAAGGGTTTCATGATATGTGAACTATATATTGATAAAGCTGTTATTAAAAAAACCCACAAAGGTAGAAAATGTTTGCAGAACTAGACGTACATCCTTGACATTGTGAAATAATAGGCATCAACAATGTGGAAATGACTAAAAAAAAATAAGTACATAGGGGAAGAGAGGTGGGAGAAAATTTTGGAGTATGAATTTTCTTATGTTTCACAGCAAGAATGCATTTGCTATAGGGGCGCCTGGGTGGCTCAGTTGGTTAAGCGTCTGACTTTTGATTTCAGCTTAGGTCATGATCTCAGAGTCATGGGGTCACGCCCTGGTATACTCCCCACTCAGCATGGCATCTGCTTGTCCTTCTCCCTCTGCTCCATCCCACCCTTCCCCCCTCCTCTCCTCACATACACACTCTCTCAAATAAATAAATATTTTTTTTAAAAAAAAGGATGCTATTAAAAAAAAATCCAGGTCTCTTTTCTTTTTTTTAGGTTTTTTTTTTTTTTTTTTTTTTAAGATTTTGTTTATTTACTTGAGAGAGAGCCTTTACCAGGGACAGGGGAACAGGCAGAAGAAGAGGGAGAAACAGACTTCCTACTGAGCAGGGAGCCTGATATGGCGCTTGATCCCCGGACATCTGAGTGAAAGGCAGATGCTTAACTGACTGAGCCACCCACGTGCTCCTCTTTTAGTCATTTTCATATTCAGTTTTACTTTCTTTTTGAAATTAAATATTTCTAATACTTTTTTTAAAGGTTATGTCTAATATCCTATAAAACTATCTTTTTCTTAATTGATCCATTCTTTCATCGCTCTCTATATGTAAAGCTTATTAGCAAAACATGCTGCCATCTGCTATAACCATTGGTAAATGGTTATTAGCAAAGCATGCTGCCATCTGCTATAACCATTGTTAAATTAAAAGAGAAACACATAAGTTTATGAATAATACTAGAGGATAAGGGAGAAACTACTCTGATTTCATCAAGCATGCATGTATGGATTTATTCATTCTACCAGACTTTCCTTAGTGCCTGCTCTGTCCTTGGTATTGTACCAAGTGAAAAGCATTATAAATATGAGTTAGACATGGCCCCTGTCCAAAAGAGTTCATAGTCTAATAGGGCAGCTTGTTATGCTTTCTTTGGACAGCTTTAATTTTAGAATGTTTTGCCTTACATTGAGTGGAAATCTACTTCTCTGTAACTTCAGTGATTTTAATTTTGATAGTTTACAGCTTCTAGAAACCTTATTCACCCGTAGTTTAACAATCCTTCAGATATTTGAAGACTGGAATCATGCCGTTCTCATATGATGTTTTTATTAGTTAAGTGAATGATTCCTTTATTTTAGTCTCTTCTCTCAGTACTTAGGATTTGTGTTTGTGTAAAGTAGGGTGCCATAAATAGGTAAATATTCCAAAGAGAAGCTGAAGTAAAGCAGGGAGAAGGATGACCACTACCCATCTCTTCACATTTTTACCTCTAAATTTTGCTTTGAGGTAGTATATTCAGATTTTCCCCAAAATGGTCTACTGTCATCTTTCTCTCTTTGGATCTTTCTCTTACAGTTGTCCTTATTCTGTCTGTCACAGCAGCCTATATTTGTGGTTTACAGTTTCTCATTCTAATTTGTAAAACTTTGCATTGTCCTTAACTGAGTTTTAGGTAGTTTATAAGACTCTTCTACCCCCTGCCTCCAGGTGATTTGAAATGTGTTTCTGATTTTCATAGTATCGACATCTCAGCTGAATTTAATATTATCTGTACCTTTGGGCATATTTTGATTCCTTTATCTCAGCCATCAGTAAAGATTTTTGTTAGTTTGAATCCTAGGACCCTCTGAAATGGCATCTTATTCAGGTTTCAGTATCTTCTGCAAGTTTACTTAAAGCTGTTGAAAACTGTTGTTTGGATATATAATTATCAGTCAGTCTAGTTCCCCACCTTATGTTTTCACCTTCCACCAAGGCAAATTATTTTGCTATTTGTGCAATTGGGAATTTACTTAAAACATTTTTAATAGAATACTCTTTGATATAATTTTTTAAAAGATTTTATTTGTTTATTTTGGACAGAGAACATGAGTGGGGAAAGGGGTAGAGGGAGAGAGAATTCCAAGCAGACTCTGCGCTGTGTGGAGCCTGATTCGGGACTTGATCTCACAACCTTGAGATCATGACCTTAGCCAAAATCAAGCCTGACCAAAATCAAGCCACCTAGGCACACCCTCTTTGGTGTAATTTTTAAAATATTAATAAGGACCTTCTTTACACAGACATTGTACTAGTACATTAAAGGATAAGAACCTTGACTGTAAGGACAGATAGACCTGGAATAAGATCTTGGCCATGCCATTTGTTTACTGTGAGAACTTGGGTAAATTAAATAATCTCTTAGCCTGGGCCACTTGGGTAAATTAAATAATCTCTTAGCCTGGGGCACCTGGGTGGCTTAGTCGGTTGAGTATCTGCCCTCTGCTCTTGTCATGATCCTGGAGTCTAGGGATCGAGTTCTGCATCTGGCTCCCTGCTCAGCAGGGATCTGCTTCTCCCTCTGCTTCTCCCCCCAACTCATGCTCACTCTCTCTCTTGCTGTCTCTCAAATAAATAAATAAAATATTTAAAATAACTAATCTCTTAGCCTGACTTTATTGTTTGCTTAATGGGACAATAATGTTTCAATAGGTTGTTGTGAGAAGCAAGTTAGCACATGTATAATATGAAGTTCTGTACTTGGTCCTTAACATGCCAGTAGACTGTAGTTCGTTCTCTCTTTTCAGGATGTAAATCAAATCTTGTCACATCTATGAAACTGTCCCCAACTGTTTTATTCTCTTTCCTAAAAGTTTCTTTAATTAATTTTTATTTTATTTATATTTATATTAAAAATATAAAAATCCAGTACATTAAAAAATAAATAAAAATCCAGCTAGTGGTAGAAGAATTGTACTAAAACTAAAAAGCAGTGCCTTTCCCTCATTTCTTTCTACCCTCTAGTTCTATTCCTCAGAAGCAAAACTTTTTTTAAAAAACAGTTTTATTGAGATAGAGTTGGCATACAATAGAGTGTGCATACTTGAGGTATATAAGTCAAGTTTTGACATATATACATGTGTGAAATCATCACCACAGTCAAGATACTGAAGACACCTCAGCTCTACCCCACACCCATTGTTCTTCTTTCTGACACTATAGGTTAGTTTATATTTTTCTAGACTTTTAAATGAACTGTTTTCATTCTTGTCTGCTAATTCTTACATATGTATCAGTTCTGGATTAGTTTCACTGGATTATTTGTCTCACTATGGGTTGTGTTTCTTTTTTTCTGTGCTTGGTAATTTTTTTTTTTTTAGGATTTATTTATTTATTTTAAAGGGAGAGAGAGAGAGAGAGAGAGAGACCCCATGTGCGCAAGTAGTGGGGAAGGATAGAGGGAGAAGAAGGGAGAGTCTTTGAGCAAACTCTCTGCTGAGCACAGAGCCTGGTGTGAGGTTCCATCCCACAATTCTGAGACCATGACCTGAGCCAAAACCTGAGAGTTGGACGCCCAACCTACTGAGCCACCCTGGCACCCCCATATGCGTGGTAGTCTCTGAATGGATGCCAGACATTTTGTTTTTTACCTTGTTGGGTATTAGATATTTTTTGTATACCAGAAATAGCCTTGAGGTTTGTTCTAGTATTCAGTTAAGTTACTTAGGAATCAATTTTTATTTTAAATTTTGTCTCTGGTATTATTGAGATATAATTGAAAACAGTTGACCCTTGAGTAATATGGAGTTGTGGAATATGGATCTGCCCATGCAGTCAAAAAGCCATGTATAATTTTTGACTCTCCAGGATATAACTATTAATAACTTACTGTTGACCAGAAGCCTTACCAATAACATAACAGTTGATTAACACATATTTTGTGTTATATGTAACATATACTGTATGTTTATGATACAGTATGTTAGAGAAAAGAAAATATTAGTAAGAAACTCATAAGGAAAAGAAAATGTATTACAGTACTATATTATATTTATTGGACCTGTGCAGTTCAAACCTGTGTTGTTCAAGGGTCTACTGTGTAACATTATGTTTAAGGTATACAGCATGTTGATTTCATAAACATATATTGTAAAATGATTACCAGCATAACGTTACATAATTACCTGTCACATAATGCCATTTGTGTGTGTGTGTGTGGTGAGAACATTTAAGATGAACTTTCTTAACAACTTTTAAGTATATATTATAGTATTATTAGCTGTAGTCACCCTGCTGTATATTAAATCTCCAGAATTTGTTAATCCTATAACTGAAAGCTTGTACACCTTGGCCAATATGTCCTTATTCTGCAGTTCCCCACCCCAACCCTTGGTAACTACCATTCTATTCTCTATTTCTCTGAATTTGGCTTTTTTAGATTCCAGATATACATGATGTCATATAGTATTTGGTTATCAGGGTAAGCTGGATTCATGAATACAAGTTTGGAAGTATAACCTTCTATTTTTTGGGAACAGTTTGAGAAGGTTTGGTGTTAATCCTTTTAAATATTTAGTAGAATTTACCAAGGAAACTGCTTGTCCTCAGCTTTTCTGTGTTGGGAGGCTTTTGATTACTGATTCACTATCCTTACTTGTTATTGTTTTATTAGGATTTTCTTTTTCTTCCTGATTCAGTCTTGGTGGACTGTATATATCAAGAATTTATCCATTTCTTCTAGGTTTTCCAGTTTGTTGGCATATAATTGTTCATAGTAGTCTCTCATGATCCTTTATGTTTCTGTGGTATTAGTTGTAATGTCCTCTTTTAGTGGTGATTTTATTTATTTGAATTCTCTTGCTTTTTTTCTGAGTTCGTGTAGCTGAGGGTTTGTCAGTTTTTATCTTTTAAAAAGCCAGCTCTGGGACACCTGGGTAGCTCAGTTGTTAAGCGTCTGTGTTTGGCTCAGGTCATGATTCTAGTGTCCTAAGGTGGAGTCCAGCATCAGGCCCCCTGCCTGCTTCTCTCTCTCCAACTCCTCCATGCTTGGGCTCCCTCTCACGCTGTCTCTCTCTATCAAATAAATAAATAAAATCTTTTTAAAAATAAATAAAAAGAAACAGCCCTGCATTTCATTAATCTAATACATTTATTTCTACTCTGATTTTTCTTTCTTTACTTCTCCTAACTTTGGGCTTACTTTTTTCTAGTTCTTTGAGGTATAAAGTTAGGTTGTTTATTTGAGATTTTTCTTTTTTCTTCTTTAAAGATTGTTTATTATATGAAAGAGAGAGAGAGAACATGCTTGTCATGGGGGGAAGACAGGAAAAGAGAGAGAATCTCAAGCAGACTCCACTAAGCACAGAGCCTGATGTTAGGCAGAGAGGCAGCAGAGAGAGAAGGGGAGACAGGCTCCCCGCTGAGCAGAGATTCTGATGTGGGGCTCTATCCCAGGACCTGAGATCATGACCTGAGCCAAAGGCAGAGGCTTAAACCAATGAGCCACCCAGGTGCCCCTCTGTCCCGGCCGGCGCGACAAATCGACCAGGAACGTGAGGGTAAGAGGATGAAGAAAAGAAGTTAAGAGACAAAGAGATGGGGGCAGGAGGAGCACTGAGGAGGATGTACAGTAGTGCTAAGTTTATTCAAAGCATTAAGGCCATATATATAGTGATAGGAGAAATAGTACACCTGTGTCCAGTTAAACAACCACGAGTTCCTATAATAAGTTTCACCTTTAACTATAATCAGACCTCGTGACGCCAAACGGCTGATGCCAATACAATTGTTCTGTATTGATACAGCAAACCTGAAAGTAATTTATGAGCAGTATTAGGGCAGCAAGGACCAGCAATGAACTTTTGACCCCAACCTAATTGTTCTCATTTGTTTAGCAAGAATGTGGGAAGTCACGTAGGCCAGCGCACAACACATAGCACAGACCCTTTCTCAGTGCTACTCACTGTTTCCCATCCTAAACCTTTTGTTAGGTTATTCAGACTTTAAAGGAGGCACAAGTCAGGGCCTGGTTTGGTCCTCGTCTCAGGCCTATTGTGGCCTCCCACACCCCTCCTTTTAGAATTATTTTAACTGCATTCCATAAGTTGGTATATTGTTTCCATTTTCATTATTTCAAGATATTTTTTATTTTTTTATTATTATTATTTTTTTAAATTTTATTTATTTATTTGACAGAGACAGAGATCACAAGTAGGCAGAGAGGCAGGCAGAGAGAGAGAGGAAGAAGCAGGCTCCCTGCTAAGCAGAGAGCCCGATGTGGGGTTCGATCCCAGGACCCTGGGATCATGACCTGAGTTGAAGGCAGAGGCTTTAACCCACTGAGCCACCCAGGTGCCTCCTCAAAATATTTTTTTTTTTAATTTTTTATTTTTTATAAACATATATTTTTATCCCCAGGGGTACAGGTCTGTGAATTACCAGGTTTACACACTTCACAGCACTCACCAAAGCACATACCCTCCCCAATGTCCATAATCCCACCCCCTTCTCCCAAACCCCCTCCCCCAGCAACCCTCAGTTTGTTTTGTGAGATTAAGAGTCACTTATGGTTTGTCTCCCTCCCGATCCCATCTTGTTTCATTGATTCTTCTCCTACCCACTTAAGCCCCCATGTTGCATCACCACTTCCTCATATCAGGGAGATCATATGATAGTTGTCTTTCTCTGCTTGACTTATTTCGCTAAGCATGATACGCTCTAGTTCCATCCATGTTGTCGCAAATGGCAAGATTTCATTTCTTTTGATGGCTGCATAGTATTCCATTGTGTATATATACCACATCTTCTTGATCCATTCATCTGTTGATGGACATCTAGGTTCTTTCCATAGTTTGGCTATTGTGGACATTGCTGCTATAAACATTCGGGTGCACGTGCCCCTTTGGATCACTACGTTTGTATCTTTAGGGTAAATATCCAATAGTGCAATTGCTGGGTCATAGGGCAGTTCTATTTTCAACATTTTGAGGAACCTCCATGCTGTTTTCCAGAGTGGCTGCACCAGCTTGCATTCCCACCAACAGTGTAGGAGGGTTCCCCTTTCTCCGCATCCTCGCCAGCATCTGTCATTTCCTGACTTGTTGATTTTAGCCATTCTGACTGGTGTGAGGTGATATCTCATTGTGGTTTTGATTTGTATTTCCCTGATGCCGAGTGATATGGAGCACTTTTTCATGTGTCTGTTGGCCATCTGGATGTCTTCTTTGCAGAAATGTCTGTTCATGTCCTCTGCCCATTTCTTGATTGGATTATTTGTTCTTTGGGTGTTGAGTTTGCTAAGTTCTTTATAGATTCTGGACACTAGTCCTTTATCTGATATGTCGTTTGCAAATATCTTCTCCCATTCTGTCAGTTGTCTTTTGATTTTGTTAACTGTTTCCTTTGCCGTGCAAAAGCTTTTGATCTTGATGAAATCCCAATAGTTCATTTTTTCCCTTGCTTCCCTTGCCTTTTGCGTTGTTCCTAGGAAGATGTTGCTGCGGCAGAGGTCGAAGAGGTTGCTGCCCGTGTTCTCCTCAAGGATTTTGATGGATTCCTTTCTCACATTGAGGTCCTTCATCCATTTTGAGTCTATTTTTGTGTGTGGTGTAAGGAAATGGTCCAGTTTCATTTTTCTGCATGTGGCTGTCCAATTTTCCCAGCACCATTTATTGAAGAGGCTGTCTTTTTTCCATTGGACATTCTTTCCTGCTTTGTCGAAGATTAGTTGACCATAGATTTGAGGGTCTATTTCTGGGCTCTCTATTCTGTTCCATTGATCTATGTGTCTGTTTTTGTGCCAGTACCATGCTGTCTTGATGATGACAGTTTTGTAATAGAGCTTGAAGTCCGGAATTGTGATGCCACCAACGTTGGCTTTCTTTTTCAATATTCCTTTGGCTATTCGAGGTCTTTTCTGGTTCCATATAAATTTTAGCATTATTTGTTCCATTTCTTTGAAAAAGATGGATGGTACTTTGATAGGAATTGCATTAAATGTGTAGATTGCTTTAGGTAGCATAGACATTTTCACAATATTTATTCTTCCAATCCAGGAGCATGGAACATTTTTCCATTTCTTTGTGTCTTCCTCAATTTCTTTCATGAGTACTTTATAGTTTTCTGAGTATAGATTCTGTGTCTCTTTGGTTAGGTTTATTCCTAGGTATCTTATGGTTTTGGATGCAATTGTAAATGGGATTGACTCCTTAATATCTCTTTCTTCTGTCTTGCTGTTGGTGTAGAGAAATGCAACTGATTTCTGTGCATTGATTTTACATCCTGACACTTTACTGAATTCCTGTATAAGTTCTAGCAGTTTTGGAGTGGAGTCTTTTGGGTTTTCCACATATAGTATCATATCATCTGTGAAGAGTGATAATTTGACTTCTTCTTTGCCGATTTGGATGCCTTTAATTTCCTTTTGTTGTCTGATTGCTGAGGCTAGGACCTCTAGTACTATGTTGAATAGCAGTGGTGATAATGGACATCCCTGCCGTGTTCCTGACCTTAGCGGAAAAGCTTTCAGTTTTTCTCCATTGAGAATGATATTTGCGGTGGGTTTTTCATAGATGGCTTTGATGATATTGAGGTATGTGCCCTCTATCCCTACACTTTGAAGAGTTTTGATCAGGAAGGGATGCTGTACTTTGTCAAATGCTTTTTCAGCATCTATTGAGAGTATCATATGGTTCTTGATCTTTCTTTTATTGATGTGTTGTATCACATTGACTGATTTGCGGATGTTGAACCAACCTTGCAGCCCTGGAATAAATCCCACTTGGTCGTGGTGAATAATCTTTTTAATGTACTGTTGAATCCTATTGGCTAGTATTTTGTTGAGTATTTTCGCATCTGTGTTCATCAAGGATATCGGTCTATAGCTCTCTTTTTTGGTGGGATCCTTGTCTGGTTTTGGGATCAAGGTGATGCTGGCCTCATAAAATGAGTTTGGAAGTTTTCCTTCCATTTCTATTTTTTGGAACAGTTTCAGGAGAATAGGAATTAGTTCTTCTTTAAATGTTTGGTAGAATTCCCCCGGGAAGCCATCTGGCCCTGGGCTTTTGTTTCTTTGGAGATTTTAAATGACTGTTTCAATCTCCTTACTGGTTATGGGTCTGTTCAGGCTTTCTATTTCTTCCTGGTTCAGTTGTGGTAGTTTATATATTTCTAGGAATGCATCCATTTCTTCCAGATTGTCAAATTTATTGGCGTAGAGTTGCTCATAGTATGTTCTTATAATAGTTTGTATTTCTTTGGTGTTAGTTGTGATCTCTCCTCTTTCATTCATGATTTTATTTATTTGGGTCCTTTCTTTTTTCTTTTTGATAAGTCAGGCCAGGGGTTTATCAATTTTATTAATTCTTTCAAAGAACCAGCTCCTAGTTTCGTTGATTATTTTTTTCTGTTTGTGTGTTTGTTTTTAAAGATTTTATTTATTTATTTGATAGACAGAGATCACAAGTAGGCAGAGAGGCAGGCAGAGAGAGAGAGGAAAGAAGCAGGCACCTTGCAGAACAGAGAGCCCAATGCCTGATCCCAGGATCCTGGGATCATGACCTGAGCCGAAGGCAGAGGCTTTAACCCACTAGCCACCCAAGCGCCCCGCTTCCATATTTTGTGAACTGATGATTTTCTGTAGTTACATGCTTTGGTTCCCTCTCTTTATTTTTCTGTAGGTTTTTGCTTTGTGGTTACCCTGAGGCTTACCTAAGACAACTTATAGATGTAACAGCCTTTTTTTCTGCTGGTAACAACTTTGCTTGCTAAAACTCTACCCATTTATTCTCTTCCTTGTAAGTTTTTGATATAACAGTTTACCTCTTTTTTTGTTGTCTATTCATTAATAAATTATTATAGTTATAGTTTTTTTGTTTTGTTTTTGTTTTAAATTCCAGAATGGCTAACATACAATGTTATATTAGTTCCAGGTGTACATTGTAGTGATTTAACAATTCTATACATTACTCAGTGCCCTTTATGATAAATACATTCTTAATCCCCATCCCCTGTTTAACCCATTCCTCCCCCACCTCCCCTCTGGTCACCATCAGTTTGTTTTCTTTTTTTTTTTTTTTTAAAGATTTTATTTATTTATTGAGAGAGAGGTAGTGAGAGAGAGCATGAGCGAGGAGAAATCAGAGGGAGAAGCAGACTCCCCATGGAGCTGGGAGCCCGATGCGGGACTCCATCCAGGACTCCGGGATCATGACCTGAGCCGAAGGCAGTCATCCAACCAACTGAGCCACCCAGGCGTCCCATCAGTTTGTTTTCTATTGTTAGGGATTTGTTTCATGGTTTCTCTTGCTCTCTCTTTTTTTCCTTTGCTCATTTGTTTTGTTTCTTAAACTCCACATATGTGTGAAATCATATGGTATTTGTCTTTCTCTGACTGGCTTATTTGCCTTAGCATTATATTCTAGATCCATCCATGTTGTTCTAAATGGCAAGATTTCATTCTTTGTTATGGCTGAAAAATACTCCATTGTGTATACATATGCTACATCTTCTTTATCCCTTCATCTATGGATGGAAGCTTGGGCTGCTGCTAGAATTTGGCAGTTGTTAATTATGCTATAATAAGCATGGTGTGCATATATCCCTTCAAATTAGTGTTTTCACATTCTTTTAAAAATTTTATCATTATTTTAATATTTTATATTATAAATATTTTATAATTTCAATGTTATAATTTGATATTAACATTTTATTGCTATTATAAATAGAAAATATTATACATGTTTATTTATTTATTTATTTATTTGACAGAGAGAGAGAGAGATTACATGAAGGGGGAGCAGCAGGCAGAGGGAGAGGGAGAAGCAGCCTCCCCACTGAGCAGGGAGTCAGATTCGGGCTCCATCCCAAGACTCTGGGATCATGACCTGAGTTGAAGGCAGCCGCTTAACCATCTGAGCTGCCCAGGTACCCCAGTGTTTTCATATTCTTTGGATAAATACCCAGGAGTGCAATTACTAGATTTTAAGTAGTTTTATTTTTAACTTTCTGAGGAAGCTCCATACTGTTTTCCACAGTGGCTGACTAGTTTGCATTCCCACCAGCAGTGCATGAAGGTTCCTTTTCCTCCACATCCTTGCCAACACCTGTTGTTACCTGTGTTGATTTTAGCCATTCTGACAGGTGTGAGGTGATACCTCATTGCGGTTTTGATTTGCATTTCTGTGACAATGAGTGATGTTGAGCATCTTTTCATGTGTCTTTTGGCCATCTGCATGTCTCTTGGCGAAGTGTCTGTTCATATTTTCTGCTGATTTTTAAATTGGATTATTTGGTTTCTTGGGTTTTGTATCAGTCCCTTCTATATTTTGGATACTAACACCTTATTGGATATGTGATTTGCAGCTATAGTTTTGTGGGTTTTTTTGGCGACTACAGTTATTTTTATTACTTTTGTCCTTTCACCTTTATAAGTGATAGAGGTAAGTGATTAACATACCAGCGTATTACGATATTATGGTATTCAGACTTGGACCATATGCTTACCTTCACCAGTGTGGTGTTTATTTTTATATATATTCATGTTACTAGTTAGCATTATTTCATTTCAGCAGGAGATCGTTCTTCATGGTTTTTTTTTTTTTTTTGTTGTTGTTGTTTTTAGAAATTGAGGGAATACCAGTGGGAGAAGGGGAGGAACAGAGGGTAAGAAAGAGAGAGAGAGAGAATCTCAGGTAGGCTCCATGCTCAGCATGGAGCCCAGAGCTTGGCTTGATCTCATGACCCTGAGATTATGACCTGAGCCAAAATCAAGAGTCAGTCATTTAACTGACTGAGCCACCTAGGTGCCCTGATCTTGTGGAGGTTGTTTTGTTGTTGTTTTTTTAGATTTTATTTTGAGAGAGAGAGAGAGAGAGCCCAGTTTGGGGAGGGACAGAGGGAGAAGCAGGCTGCCCCCTGAGCAAGGAGCCCAATGCATGGCTTGTTCCTAAGGCAGTCGCTTTACTGGTTGAACCACCCAGGCACCCCCGATCTTGTTTTCTAATGTAAACGTTTACAGCTATAAATTTTGCCTTAGTGTGGCTGTTGTTTCATCCCATGAATTTTGGGATGTTGTGTCTATTTTAATTCATCTCTAAGTATTTTCTACTTTTCTCTTTTGATTTCTTCTTTGATCAATTGGTTGTTCAAGGATATGGCATTTTATCAAAACAGTGTTTGGTACTGGCACAAAAACAGACACCTTGATCAATGGAACAGAATAGGGAGCCCAGAAAGAAACCCATGCTTATATGGTCAACTAATCTCCAACAGGGGGGCAAGAATATATAATGGGAAAAAGAGGAGTGCATGGGTGGCTCAGTGGGTTAAGCTCTGCCTTCAGCCCAGGTCATGATCTCAGGACCCTGGGATGGAGCCCCACATCGGGCTCTCTGCTCAGTGGGGAGCCTCCTTCCTCCTCTCTCTCTCTCTGCCTGCCTCTCTGCCTACTTGTGATCTCCGTCTGTCAAGTAAATAAATAAAATATTTTTAAAAAATGGGAAAAAGACAACCCCTTCATAAATTGTGCTGGGAAAACTGAATAGCTACATGCAAAGAAATGAAACTGAACCACTTTCTTGTATCATACACAAAAGTAAGCTCAAAATGGATTAAAGACGTAAATGTAAAAACTGGAATCCTAAAACTCCTAAAAGAAAAAATTGGGGTTCTTTTATTAAGAAAAAAAGGAGAGTGATATTGGGATGGCAAATAGCCCCCCAAAATATAGGAAAGAAAAGAATATGTCATTTAATTTCCACAGACTTGTGAATTTTTGTTTGGTTATTTTGAACTTCATTTTGTTGTGGTTGGAGGAAGTATTTTGTATGTTATCTATCTTTTCAAGTCTGTTGAGAACTTTTAGTCTAACATATGGTCTGTCCAAATGTTTCATGTGTATTTGAGAAGAATGTATATGATATACAGTAGAGTGTTCTGTATATGTCCATTAATTGATATTTGTTATAAGCTCCTGTGTTGAAAATTACTCATTTTGAATTTTGAATGCTTTGTGCCACTTTATTTTACCCAGAATCAATTTATAAAATAGTTTAACCATTTCTTTCCCCCTTTTACTACTTATTTCTGCTTTGGGGTGTTTACTATTTCTTTGCTTTTCATGTTTGAGGTTTGTTTCTGGTTTGTAAAGATGGGAACAAAAATCAGATGAAGAGAAATTGTTAGAAAAAAGAAATTAAATATATTACCATAAAATGAAATTTCAAAAAGACATGCAAAATGCATACCCCAATTTGTTGCTCTTTGATTCAGGAGACAAAAGTAACACAATTCTGTATTTTATCTTGTCATTAGTCTGTCTGTGGATCGTTCTTTCAGTCTCAATACCTACCTTTTCCAACTCATTTTCTGCTGAATATTTGGGGTTCTTTTTGAGATACTTCTTTTTATCTTTAGAATTAGCACCTGGGTGGCTCAGTTGAGGAAGCATCAGCCTTTGGCTGAGGTTATGATCCTGGGGTCCTGGGATAAAACCCTTATTGGACTCCCTGCTCAGCAGGGAGCCTGCTTCTCCCTCTGTAGCTCCCCCTGCTTGTTCTCTCTTGTGCTTTCTCTCTCTCTGTCAAATAAATAAATAAAATCTTAAAAAAAAAAAAAGAATTTTCTTTAGTGACTATTCTGATTGAAAAATCTTAGTTTTGGGACATGTGGGTGGCTCTGTTAAACATCTACCTTCTGCTCAGGTCATGATGGTGGGATAGAGTTCTACAAGGGGCTCCTTGCTCAGTGGGGAGCCTATTTCTCCTGCTCTCCCACGTTTGTGCTTGCTCATTCTCTATCTCTCACTCTGACAAATAAATAAATAAAATCTCTGAAAAAAAGAAAAATCTAAAAAAAGAAAAATATTAGTTTTACTTGTCAAAAGTTATCTTTATTTTAATTGGATCTTTTTTTTTTTTTTTAAAGATTTTGTTTGAGAGAGAGAGAATGAGAGAGAGTGCAGGAGAAGGGGGAGGGTTAGAGGTAGAAGCAGATTTCCCACTGAGGGGGGAGTCTGCCGTGGGACTCAGTCCTAGGACTCCAGGGTCATGACCCAAGTTGAAGGCAGTTGCTTAGCCAACGGAGCCACCCAGGTGCCCCTATTTGGATCATTTTACAGTATTTATTTTGAGTAAAGAATTATTTTCTTTGTAAATATGTTTCCACCATCTTTCTCAGAAGTCACCTATTTAGCTTTTATTAAGGGCCAAGTTCATGTATTTTTTTTTTAAAGTGGTATTGATTAATACAATTATTTTCTTGTGTTCTTTTCCTATAGGGAATACAGTGAGTAACCTGATTATGATTATACCTCCAATTTTTGGTGCAATTCAGAGTGTTAGAGATGGACTGGAAAAGCGGTACATTGCTTCTTATTTAGCACTCACAGGTATGTGTAACACTTTGTCTAAAAATGATGTACAGTATTCAGATGGATTATTTTTCTCATTCATACTTAAAATTGGTTCTTAATTTTGTGCTACTATACAACTTGAACATATTCTGAAACTTCTGATATAAAACTCCAGTACATTGAACTGTATTTTGAATACAGTTTTTAAAAAATCAGAATATTTCAAGCATACAGAAAAGAATAGAGATAATATAACAAATATACCCATATGTCTTACCACTCAGCTTTGTCAGATGTTAGTGCTTTGTGATATTTGTTTCAGATTTTTTTCTTTTTTAAGGAAATAAACTACTAGATAAAATTGAACCTACGTTTGTATTCCTGCCTGGTTTTATTCCCTTCATCCTCCTAGCTCATCCTCCTAGAGTTAATCTCTACACTTAATTTGATTATCATTTTCTCAGTGTTTTTTGTGTTTATACTACATATATATGTATATTTTAAAGTATATATAATATGGTTTGCATATTTTCAAACTATTTAAAAGGTATTATACTGTATCTAACCTTTTCCAACTTACTCATATACCTCTGCCTTGTCTGTGAGGCAGGGACTGTGTCTTGGTTATCTTTGTATCCCTATTGACAGGCAATTTAGTGGTATTTAGTAAGTGTTGGATGGATGGGTGAATGAACTTTATCAGAGCCTAAGATGGGAAAATCTCTATGTCATGTTCTTGCATTATCATCATCACAAGAAAAATAACAAAGTTGATTCTAGTTTGTTTTTTTTATATATAATCTTCTAAACACAATTTCTTGTTTTAGCCCAAAGTATTATTTATATATAGGTAGAAAGGACTTTTAATTACTACAGATCAATAAACTATAATGTGTCATATCAGATGCTATATAATGTATCATATCAGATTCTACTGTAATTAATCATTGGATGTGAGAGACTTCAGTTTCAGAATCCATTTCTCATATGCATGATATTTTAAGAAAGTTATTTGTTTTGGGGCACCTGGGTGGCTCAGTGGGTTAAAGCCTCTGCCTTCGGCTCAGGTCATGATCCCAGGATTCGGGGATCGAGCCCTGCATCGGGCTCTCTCTTCAGCAGGTAGCCTGCTTCCCTTCCTCTCTCTCTGCCTGCCTCTCTGCCTACTTGTGATCTCTGTCTGTCAAATAAATAAAAAAAATCTTAAAAAAAAAGTTATTTGTTTTAAGAAAGTTACTTCAAAAGGAAGACTTGTTCACAAACTTAGCTTTTTGCTTTATTTCCTGGGATATTTTAAAAAAGAGAGATTTATTTATTTATTTTTAGAGTATAGATGGTTAGGGGCAGAGGGAGTGGGATTCTAATGCAGACTCCACACTGAGCATGGAGATTGACTCGGAGGTTGATCTCAGGACCCTGAGATCATGATCATGACCTGAGCCAAAACCAAGAGTTGGAGGCTTAACCGACTGCACTACCTAGGTGCCCCTATTTACAGGGATGTTTTAAGAATGTTTATAAAATACTGACAGGTCACAATCAGTAATAACAATAAGAATAAAAAGATTTGTAGGAATTCCTGGTTGCCTAGGATAATAGTGTCCTCCTAAATTAGAATTTGTCCACTCATCCTCCCAGAAAACCACACAGATTAAGAAAGGAAGTTCATAGTACCACACTTATTCAATACTGTGAACTTCAGATCATTTTTAAATAGGTAAAAATGCCAGTTTCCAATAGAATTATCTTTGATGCTTTAGAATTGGGGAAGTTTGAAAAACTGCGTGAAAAAGAGGAGAGGGGTTGAGAGACAAAGTCTGAAAAAAAAATCTGCACACTAAATGCAAAATTTCTGAAAGCAGTCTGAGATCTGGTAGATGACAATACTGGCTAAAGGTAAAGACTTTAAAATGTGTAAGACCTAAGGTAGCATGTTTTAGAAAGGTACTACTTCTGGGAAAGAGATATGTAAAAAGGGGATGGGGACTGGGGTGCCTGGGTGGCTCACTTAGTTAAGTTTCTGACTCTTGATTTTGGCTCAGGTTATGATCTCAGGGTCTTGGGATTTGAGCCCTGCATCAGGATCTGTGCTGAATGTGGACCCTGCTTGGGATTCTCTCTCTCCTTCTCTCTTTAAAAAAAAAAAGAAAATGTATTTAAAGAAAGAAAGAGGGAGCGACTCTTTGGAGATATGTCAGTGAAGGGAAAGAAGGAAACTAGGGGGAGTTAAGATCCTGCGGAAACAGATGAACTAATCAGACCCTTCCTCCTTCACTCCCTGTATTGCCCAAGTAAGTAAGTATATATGAAAGAGGGCTCTGAACCTCACTATTTGACAGAAGGGAGCAGTCTTGAGCTAGGAATTTTTAGGCCCCCCAAAATCTTGTCTCTTTCCTCCATAGGGACCAAAAGAAGCAGTCTACATCCATAGAAAATTACTGTAAAAAGAAAACAGAAAATGCAAGTCAAGATTTTTTGGCTCATGGGCATCTTTCCCCCACAACTAGTTACAAAGCATAAGGAAACTATAGCATAAAACTCCAAGCTGAATTAACTAGCCTCAAAGAAATGAATCAAAAATTCAGAAACAAATAACACCCTGTTTTAAAAGAAATAAAATTAGAATTGATTAAACTTTGGAAAGATATTGAAGCTGAATTACAATGTGTTGAATATTTAATAAGGGCTACTTAAGAAGACAGAGAAGTAAGCAAAAGAATGAAAATTAGATGATGAAAAGGGCCAGAGAGAAAGTGATTGAAATGGAAAAGAGGCAGAGAAGACTTCATAAACATATCACTGGAGTCCCTGGAGAAGAAAAACAAAACAGTGAAATAGAACTTACATTTAAAATTATAATTCAAGAAACTTTAGAAACAAAAGAAGAAAAAAAATGAATCCGTATTGAAAGGTCCATTTTTGCCTCCTAAAACTGTCTTGGAATGATTAACTCTGAAACATAGCCTTGTAAAACTACTGGATTTTAAAAATGAAAAAAAAAAAAAATCCTTAAAGCTCTAGTGAACAAGGGCCCCTTACCGACTAAGGCAAATAAATTAGGCCAGCATTACACCTCATCAGCAACAAAAAGAAGGGTACCAGTGGAACAGCATTTTTAGTGTCAGCCACACATTTTCAATTCTAATCAAGTTGTTTTCAGATATCCAGGGTATAGAAAGACATTTTGAAACATGCAAGTCTCACTGACTATTATATACATGACTTCTTCCTCATGAATCTGTGAGCACTGTACTAATTTAGTAGCTACTAGCTACTTGTGACAATTTAAATTTAAATTAATTAAAATTAAATAACACATAAAATTCAATTACTCTGTTGGACTAGCCACATCTCAGGCGCTCAATACTCATAGGAGGCTTGTGGCTACCCTATTAGGCAATGCATATATAGAACCTGTCCATTGTCATGGAAAATTCTGCTGATTACATTATACTAGAGAATGATGTTCATCCAACTAAGAAAAGACTGGGAAAACCTCAGCAAAATGTCTGATGATGAGACTTTAATATATTTAACTATAGATCTAAGTCTAATATAGGTGGGATAGAGTTAAAGGATAATATATGGACACATTATATGGTGTAATAAGTAAAAAGAATGAAGTTTTTTTAAATAAGGGAAAGAGGGATGCCTAGGTTGGTCAGTTGGTTAAATGTCTGCCTACAGCTTAGGTCATGACCCCAGGGTCCTGGGATTGAGTGCTTCCTCAGCAGGGAGTCTACTTCTCCTCTCCACCTGCTCTGCCTGTTCCTTCCCCTGCTTGTGCATGTGTGCTCACTCTCTCTCTTTCTCTCACAAAAATAAATAAAATCTTAAAAAAAAAAGTTTAAATGAGGGAAGGGAAGCGCAAAGTAGAATAAATAAGTTCATTGTAGCCTAGGTAATAAGTTGACTACTAAAGAATATAATTTAAAAGTAACAAATTGGGTTGTAAAAGGTCAAGTAAGAAAATAAAGAGGGGCTCAGAGTACTATAAAATGCCTAAGTACAAAAGAAACCCTTAGAACAACAGAGATGCTTTTTTACATACCAAAAAAAGTTTTTTAAAGAGCAAAAGACTTATCACTTAGAGAAATACATTAAATATAATATATGTGTAACAATTATAGTAAGATAGTATTATTGAGATTAAACACATCAATCATATCAATCAATACAAATGAGCTTAACTACCAAAGGAAAACATTTTCAAATTTGCTTACTAAACAAACCAAACTTTCTGCTTTATATAAAAGATGCACTTAAAATGATTCAGAAAAAATTAGAAATCATAACAAAGTAGGGGTAGTGATCTTGATATCATATAAACTAGAATTCCCATTAAAAAGCTTTAAATGTAGGGGGAGGAGCAAGATGGTGGAGAGTAGGAAACCTAAATATCGTATGGTCCAGGAATTCAGCTAGACAATTACCAAAACTTTCTGAACACCTACAAACTCAACAGGAGATCAAAGAATAGCAGCAATTCTATGAACACAAAAGCAACCATTTTCTTGAATGCAGGACCTACAGAGAAGTGAATCCAAGGTGATATACAGGAAGACAGACCATGGCGGGGAGGGAGCCTATATCAGCTGGCTCCCAGCAAGTGACAGAGCATCAGAGCACAAAATCTGAACTTTTAGAAGTCTGCTCAGCAAAGGGATGTTGCTTTAGTGACTAAACGGGGGTGGAACCCTCACCTGGGCAGCGTGGTCTCAGGGCCCTCAGGGTCACAGAAAGATGTTGGAGGGGTTGCCTGAGTGTGGTAGAGCTCCCAGATGTTGCAGTGGGGAAGCCGGTTGCACAGACTGAGCTGAGGAGTAGGATCTCAGCTCGGGGTTGCCATAAACTGTGATCTGTGGCACAGTCGGCCTCTTTGAGCAGGGGCCCAACAAGCGGCAGAAACAAGGAGACTCCCCTTCCTCCTCTGGAAGGAGCAGCACAGGAGCATGCTGCAGGAATCAGCTGAGCTTGGAGACTCCAACCGGTGTCACGTATCAGAGTTAGAAACGCTCATCATAGGCCAGGTGAACACAGAATGTGGCTGGAGACCACACTCCAGGAGTATGGGAGACAGGAGTGATTGATTGCTTTTCTCTGAGGGCATACCAAAGAGTGGGGCCCTGAGTTCTTGGCTCTTCTTGGACCAGAGATTGGGAGGCCACCATTTTCATTCTCATCCTCCAAAGCTGTACAGAAAGCTTTCAGGAAACAAAAGCTACCGAGAGCAAACCTGAGCAGATTACGTAGCTTGGGCCCTGGCAAAGGTGTGTAACTCCACCTGGGGCAAAGAGACTTGAGAATCACAGCAACAGGCCACTGCCCCAGGAGGCAGTTTCTTCTACTAGACCAAAATATACCCAAAATCTAGTATGTGGCTCTGTTCTATTCACCAGCCTGATCATACTTTTTTTTTTTTTCCTTTCTCCCCCCTGCCCCAGTTTGGGGTCTCTTATGATTTGGTTAGTATATATGTTTCTGGGCTCATTCTTGACATTGTAGCATTTTGTTCCCTCATTCATCAATTTTCTCTAGGCAAAATGATAAAACAGAAATGCTCACCTCAAAAACAGAAAGAATAAGAGGCAGTTTCAACTGTCAGGGATCTGACCAATATGGACACTGGTAAAATGTCGGAACTAGAGTTCGGAAAGACGATTGTATGATGCTAGCTGGGGTTGAAGAAAGCATAGAAGATAACTAGAGAATCCTGTCTGGAGAAATAAAAGAACTAAATTCAAACCAAGTTGAAATAAAAAGGACTATTAATGAGGTGCAATATAAAATGGAGCTCTAACTTCTAGGATAAATGAGGCATGAGAGAATTAGTGATATAGAAGACCAAATAATAGAGAATATAGAAGGTGAGAAAAAGATAAACAACTACTGGATCACGGGAGTATTGGAGAGGTAAGTGATACCATAAGACGGAACAATGTTAGAATAATTGGGATCCCAGAAGAAGAATAAAGAGTGGGGCAGAAGGTATACTGGAGCAAATTATAGCAGAGAACTTCCCTAATGTGGAGAAGAAAATGGGCATCAGAATCCAGGAGACTCTTGAGAACTGCCCTCAGAATCAATAAAAATAGGTGAATACCCTGTCACCTAATAGGAAGACTTACAAGTCTCAGATGAAGAGAAAATTCTGAAAGCAGCTTGGAACAAGAGGTCTGTAATCTACAATGGTAGAAATATTAGGCTGGCAGCAGACTTATCCACAGAGACCTGGCAGGCCAGAAAGGACTGACATGACATAGAGGACTAAAGGAGAAAAATAGGCAGCCAAGAATACTATATCCAGCTAGGCTATCATTGAAAATAGGAGAGATAAAAAGTTTCCAGGATAAACAAAAACTGAAAGAATTTGCAAACACCAAACCAGTCCTATAGGAAATATTGAAAGGGGTCTTCTATGCAAAGAGATAGCATAAAAGTAACATATATCAGAAAGGAACAGAAACAGTATACAGTAACAGTGCCCTTACAGGCAATACGTTAGCACAAAATTCATATCTTTCAATAATTACCATGAGTGCAACTGGGCTGAATGTCCCAATGAAGACACAAGGTAGCAGATTGGATTAAAAAACAAGACCCATTTTGATACGCTGTCTGCAATAGACTCGTTTTAGACCCAAAGACACCTCCAGATTGAAAGGGAGGGGGTGAAAAACCATTTACCATGCTACTGGACATCAAAAGAAAGCTGGGGTGGCAGTCCTTATACCGGACAAATTAGATTTTAAGCCAGAGACCATAATAAGAGGTGAGGAAGGACACTATATCATATTTAAAAGGTCTGTCCAACAAGAAGATCCAACAAAATTAAAGAAACATATTGACAATAATACAATAATAGTAGGGGACTTTAACACCCCCCTTCCTGAACTGGACAAATCATCTAAGCAAAATATCAACAAGGAAATAAAGGCTTTAAATGACACAATGAACCAGATGGACTTCACAGATATATTCAGAACATTCCATCCCAAAGCACCAGAATACACATTCTTCTCTAAGGTACATGGAACATTCTCCAGAATAGATCACATCCTGGGTCACAAATCAGGTCTCAACTGGTACCAAAAGACTGGGATCATGCCTTGCATATTTTCAGACCACAATGCATTGAAACTAGAACTCAACCAGAAGAAAAAAGTTGGAAAGAACTCAAATAACATGAACGCTAAAGAGTATCCTGATAAAGAATGAATGCGTCAACCAGGAAATTAAAGGGGTATTTAAAAAATTCACAGAAACAAATGAAAATGAAAATGCAACTGTTCAAAATCTTTGGGATGCAGCAAAAGACAATCCTGAGAGGAAAGTACAGAGCAATATGAGCCTTTCTCATAAAACAAGAAAGGTTTCAAGTACACACCCTAACCGTACACCAAAAGGAGCTGGAGAAAGAACAGCAAAGAAAGCCTAAACCCAGCAGGAGAAGAGAAATAATAAAGATCAGAGCAGATCTCAATGAAATAGAAACCAAAAGAACAGGAGAACAGAGCAACAAAAGTAGGAGTTTGTTCTCTGAGAGAATTAATAAGACTGATAAACCCTTGGCCAGACTTGACAAAAAGAAAAGAGAAAGGATCCAAATTAATAAAATCATGAATGAAAGAGGTGTGTGATCACAACCAACACCAAAGAAATACAAACAATTATAAGAACATTTTATGAGCAACTATACACCAGCAAATTAGACCATCTGGAAGAAATGGATGCATTCCTAGAGATGTATAAACTACAAAAACTGAACCAGGAAGAAATAGAAAACCTGAACAGACCCATAACCAGTAAGGACACTGAAGCAGTCATCAAAAATCTCCCAACAAACAAGCGCCCAAAAGCCTCTGCCTTTGGCTCAGGTCATGGTCCCAGAGTCCTGGTATCGAGCTCCACATCAGGGTCTCTTCTCAGCAGGGAGCTTGCTTCCCTTCCTCTCTCTCTGCCTGCTCTACTGCTTACTTGTGATCTCTGTCAAATAAATAGATGGAATCTTTAAAAATAAATAAATAAATAAATAAAATAAAAAATAGAATTGGAAGGAAAACTTCCAAACTCATTTTATGAGGCCAGTGTCACCTTGATCCCAAAACCAGATGAAAACTCATCAAAAAGAATTACAGACCAATATCCCTAATAACATGGATGTGAAAATTTTCACCAAAATACTAGCCAATAGGATCCAATAGTTCATTGAAAAGGATTATTCAGTACGACCAAGTGGGATTTATTCCTGGGCTGCAAGATTGATTCAACATTCGCAAATCAATCAGTGTCATACACTACATTAATAGGAGAAAGAACAAGAACCATATGAACCTCTCAGTAGATGCAGAAAAAGCATTTGACAAAGTGCAGCATCCTTTCTTGATCAAAACTCTGCGCAGTTTAGGGATACAGGCTTCATTCCTAAATATCATCAAAGCCATCTATGAAAAACCTACAGTGAATATCATTCTCAATGGGGAAAAACTGAGAGCCTTTCCCCTAAGGTCAGAATCTCGGCAGGGACATCTACTATCACCATGCTATTCAACATAGGACTAGAAGTTCTAGCCTCAGGAGTCAGACAACATAAAGAAATTAAGGCATCAGAATTGGCAAAGTTGTCAAACTCTCACTCTTTGCAGATGATATGATACTTTATGTGGAAAACCCAAAATACTCTACCCCAAAATTGCCTGAACTCATATAGGAATTCAGTAAAGTGTCAGGATATAAAACCAGTGTACAGAAATCAGTTGCATTTGTATACACCACCAACAAGACAGAAGAAAGAGAAATTAAGGAGTCGATCTCATTTATAATTGCTTCCTAAACCATAAGATACCTAGGAATAAACCTAACCAAAGAGGCACGGAATCTGTACTCAGAAAACTATAATGTTCTCATGAAAGAAACTGAAGAAGACACAAAGAGATGGAAAAACATTCCATGCTTATGGACTGGAAGAACAAATATTGTGAAAATGTCTATGCTACCTATCGCAGTCTACACATTCAGTGCCATCCTTATCAAAATACCATCAACTTTTTTCAAAGAAATGGAACAAATAATCCTAAAAATTTGTATGGAACCAGAGAAGACCTTGAATAGCCAGAGGAATGTTGAAAAAGAAAGCCAAAATTGGTGGCATCACAATTCCAGACTTCAAGCTCTTTTACAAAGCTGTAATCATCAAGACAGTGTGGCAATGGCACAAAGACACATGAGTCAGTGGAACAGAATAGAGAACCCAGAAATAGACCATCAACTCTGTGGTCAGTTAATCTTCAACAAAGCAGGAAAGAATGTCCAATGGAAAAAAGACAGTCTCTTCAACAAATAGTGCTGGAGGGGCGCCTGGGTGGCTCAGTGGGTTAATCCTCTGCCTTCGGCTCAGGTCATAATCTCAGGGTCCTGGGATCGAGCCCCACATCGGGCTCTCTGCTCAGCAGGGGGCCTGCTTCCTTCTCTCTGCCTTTGTCTCTGCCTACTTGTGATCCCTGTCTGTCAAATAAATAAAATCTTTAAAAACAAACAAACAAACAAACAAACAAAAGAAACAAATGGTGCTGGGAAAATTGGACAGCCACATGCAGAGAAATGAAACTGGGCCATTTCCTTACACCACCCACAAAAATAGACTCAACATGGACGAAAGACCTCAGTGTGAAACAGCAATCCATCAAAATCCTTGAGAACACAGGCAGCAAACTCTTTGACCTCAGCCACAGCAACTTCTTCCTAGAAACATTGCCAAAGGCAAGGGGGGCAATGGCAAAAATGAACTATTGGGACTTTATCGAGATCAAAAGCTTTTGCATAGCAAAGGAAACAGTCAACAGAACCAAAAGCAATTGACAGAATGGGAGAAGATATTTGTAAATGACATATCAAATAAAAGGCTAATATCCAAAATCTATAAAAAATTTATCAAACTCAACACCCAAAGAACAAAGAATCCAATCAAGAAATGGGCAGAAGACATGAACAGACGTTTCTGTAAAGAAGACATCCAGATGGCCAACAGACACATGAAAAAATGCTCCACATCACTCGGTATCAGGGAAATTCAAATCAAAACCAGCATGAGATTCCAGCTCACACCAGTCAGAATGGCTAAGATTAACAAGACAGGAAAGGACAGATGTTGGAGAGGATGTGGAGAAAGGGGAACTCTGCTACACTGTTGGTGGGAATGCAAGCTGGTGCAGCCACTCTGTAAAACAGCATGGAGATTCCTCAAAAAGTTGAAAATAGAGGTACACTATGACCCGGCAATCACACCACTGGGTATCTACCCTAAAGATACAACTGTAGTGATCTGAAGGGACATGTGCACCCGAATGTTTGTAGCAGCAGTGTCTACAATAACCAGACCTTGGGAAGAACCTAGAGGTCCATTAGCAGATGAATGGATACAGAGGATGTGGTATATATATGCAGTGGAATACTATGCAGCCATCAAAAGAAATGAAATCTTGCCATTTGCAATGACGTGGATGGAACTAGAGGGTATTTTGCTGAGCAAAATAAGTCAATCAGGGAAAGACAATTATTATATGATCTCCCTGATATGAGGAATTTGAATGGCAGTGTGGGGGCTTTGAGTGGTAGGGAGGGAAAACATGAAACAAGATGGGATCCGGAGAGGGACAAAGCATAAGAGACTCAATCTCAAGAAACAAACTGAGGGTTGCTGGGGCGAAGGGGTTATGGAGAGGGTGGGTGGGTTATGGACGTTGGGTAGGTTATGTGAAATGGTGAGTGCTGTGATGTGTAAGCCTGACGATTCACAGACCTGTACCCCTGGGGCAAATAATATATTATATGTTAATAAAAATAATTTAAAAAGTTGAAAGTAGAGCTACCCTAGGACTCAGCAGTTGCACTACCGGCTATCTTTGTATCCAAAGATAGAAATGTAGTGATCCGAAGGGGCATGTGCACCCGAATGTTTTTAGCAGCAATGTCCACAATAGCCAAAGTATGGAAACAGGCTACACACAATGGACTATTATGCAGCCATCACAACGAAAATTGGGGCACCTGGGTGCCTCAGTGGGTTAAACCTCTGCCTTTAGCTCAGGTCATGATCTCAGTGTCCTGGAATCGAGCCCCACATCGGGCTCTCTGCTGAGAGAGCCCTTCTCTCTGCCCGCCCCTCTTCCTACTTGTGATCTCTCTTTCTATCTCTCTCTCTCTCTCTCTCAAATAAATAAAATATTTTTTTTTAAAAAAGTATAAATTTGCCATTTGCAACAATGTGGATGAAAGTAGAATGTATTATGCTAAGCGAAGTAAGTCAATCAGATTGGGACAATTATATGATCTCACTGATCTGAGGGATTTGAGAATCAAGACAGGGGATCATAGGGGAAGGGAGGGGTAAATGAAAGAAGATGAAATGAGAGAGGGAGAGTGAACCATAAGAGACTCTTGGTTTCAGAAAAGAAACTGAGCATTGTTGGAGGGTAGGGGATGGAAGGTATGGGGGAGCAGGGTGATGTACATTAGGGAGAGTGTGTGCTATGGTAAGTGCTGTGAATTGTGTAAGATTGATGAATCAGAGATCTGTACTCCTGAAACAATAATGCCCTATATGTTCATTTTTTAAAAAACATTACGTGTGACAAAGACATTATAATTCTAGAAACCATGATATAATTTATGATTTTCCATGCACCAAATGATACAAATACTATTTTTATATAGCAGAAACTTCAAAAGATAACAAGGATTAAGAGAAATATAATAATAGAAGATTATAGTAGGCCACACTCAGTACAAGACAGGGTAAGTGAAGAACAACAAAAAAAACGATATCTGAGATGTAACAACATAACGAGCTAAGTAAACCATGTGAATTTAGGCTGAACTTCACACCCTGATAATAGAACATATGCCTTCTTCTCATGTGTGCATAAAACATTCCTGTGAACAAAAGAGTGAGTTCCATGAAGAATAAGCAAAATAATATCCTCTGGGCATAATGCATCCATGTTAAAATTATCAACAAATTCAAACCAGATCAAGGTTCTTCCTTTTCAAAAATTTAAAATCTTTTATTAACTCCTGATTGAAAGGGAAAATATAAAATGGAATTATCAAATCCTAAAAATAGAGTTGTTACAAAAATTTTGCCTATCAGATTCTGTGGGGATTTATTTAAAGCAGTCATCAGAGGACAGTCCATAGGCTTAGACACTTATTAATAAAAGATCAAAAGGTGAAATATTTTTTAAAGATTTTATTTATTAGAGGGAGAGAGAGAGAGCAGGACCAGAGGGAGGGGCAGAGGGAGAAGCATACTCCTGCTGAGCAGGGAGCCCCAGGAGTGAGTCTATGGGAGCCCGACGTGGTGATGGATCTCAGGACTGAGATCACGACCCATGCCTAAGGCAGCTGCTTAATAAACTCAGCCACTCAGGTGCCTCCCAAAAAAGTGAAAAAAAATTTTTTTAAAGATTTTTTTTTATTTGACAGAGAGAGTACCAGTAGGCAGAGCCAGAGAGAGAGTAACCACTAGGCAGAGCAGCAAACAGAGGGAGAAGCAGACTGCTGAGCCCAGAGCGACACGTGGGACTCAATCCCAGGACCCTGGCATCACAACTGGAGCCGAAGGTATATGCCTAACCCACTGAGCCACCCTGGCGTCCTCAAAAAGTGAAATATTAATTAAGATCTCATAAGGCAAGAAAAAAGGACCACAATGTAAACCAAATGAGTGTTCAAGGGAGAAAATTAAAGACATAAGCTGAAATTAACAAGATAGAGGACAGAAAAACAGTTCTAATTAATGCATCAAAATACATATTTATTTCTTTAAAGAAAAAGTAGGTAGCTAGCTAACTTAAGAAGATAAGAATCAAGCATAAACATACATAATAAATGACAACAGGAAATATCCGTTGAAACAAATTAAATTTTAGAAACCTCTTTTCAGCTTTTTTGATGTTTGTGGGAAACAGTGTTTTCCAAAAATAAACTGGAATTTTTATTTGCTGATTTGTTCTAAAATAAATAAATAAAAATAAAACCTCTAGGGGTTCCTGGGTGGCTCAGTGGGTTAAAGCCTCTGCCTTTGGCTCAGGTCATGATCTTGGGGTCCTGGGATCGAGTCCCACATCCAGCTCTCTGCTCAGCGAGGAGCCTGCTTCTCCCTTTCTCTCTACCTGCCTCTCGCCTACTTGTGATCTCTGTCTGTCAAATACATAAATAAAATCTTTAAAAAAAAAACGAGATAAAAGTGCTGTAAAAAAGAAAATTAAGGACTAATATGATTATCAGTGTAGGTATGGTAAAAACAAATAGGAGCGAACTACTGATGCATGTAACAACAAGGAGGAACCTGATAAATTGGCCAAGTGAAAGAAACTGAAAGATATAAAAGAAAACAGATTATGTGATTCTATTAATATGAAATTTTTAGAAAAGGCAAATTACAGAGATAAGAAGGAAATCATTAGTTACATGAGGTTTAAGGTGGAACTGATGTTGACTGCAGATGGGCATAAGGGGACTTATTGGGGTGATGTAGTTATTAAAAAAACTGTATTGTAATTGTTGCACAACTTTTTAAAATTTACTAAAAGTCAAAGTTATACATTGAGTGAATTTAGTGTTCTATCTCTTTGCTTGATTAAAAATTAGAAACCAGTTGACCCTGGAAATGGAGGAATGTGCACACTGTGTGAGAGAATGAGAGCTACATTGAGTGTTTCCATGCTGGGTGGGGCTGAAGGAAGAAAAGCAATAGAGGAGAATATAGATACAGAAGACTTGAAATCAGTGATTCCCGGTGTAGGAGCTACATCTGTGGTGGGGGATAGCTGTTTTTCCCATTATACCTGATGTTTAGGATCCAGGCAGCCACTCCTAATTGTTGAAGAACTGATGAATCCTATTTGTCACCCTGAGTTTGAGGTTTTTCTCTTAACAGAGATCAATGTCTTATAAAGTGAATTCATTTGAATATTAATGACCAAAAGTCATTTTTTTATGTTTATACAGATAAGATGATTTGAGTAACTATTCCTCATATTGTGGTAATCTGGTGTCTTCTGATATTCCTGTGAATATATGGAGGTACATATTTTCTGAATTAGTTTTTCCTGTAACCTTTTCCAACTGAAGAAAGTTTAGGGGTGATTAAGGACAAAAAATACAGCTCAATAGAGGTATCATAATGAAATTCTTGGGCTTCTTGTATGAGTATCTCTTTATGGAAGGCATCTTTAAGAAATTACTTGAGGGTCAGAGAAAGCGCTTGAGCTCAATTTTTTAAAAAAATTTCTTCCTGGGACACCTGGGTGGCTCAGTTGGTTAAGCCACTGCCTTCAGCTCAGGTCATGATCCCAGAGTCCTGGGATCGAGTCCTGCATGAGGCTCCTTGCTCAGCGGGAAGCCTGCTTCTCTCTCTCTCTCTCTCTCTCTCTCTCTACCTGCCACTCTGCCTGCTTGTGCTCGCTTGCTCTCTCTTTCTGACAAATGAATAAAATCTTAAAAAAATTTTTTTTCTTCCAGTTACATCACTAATACAGATTAATAAGTACTTTCAATTCCTTGGAACCAGAAGTATTTCTGATTTCAGATTGCTTTTACATTTTAGAAAATTAATAGATCATAACAGATTTAGAAACTTAATAGATTATAGAAAATTAATAGATTATAGAGAGTATACCTACTAAGCCCACCAAGACTTGGAGCAGCACCCCATAGGTAAACTATTCATCTTGCTGCTTAACATGAATATTTACACTAAGTGGGCCAATAATTATTATAAATAGCCTTATATCTAATCAAGTCAGGTTTTACTGTGGTATTAGATTGGAGTTAGCTATAAGCATAATTAAAACAAACAGAAGATTTCACATGTTTTATCTTTCAAAAGTGTCTTTAAGCAGTGAGTCTTGAGTAGCAGCAAACACATCTAGTGTTCTAGTGTTGAGGTTTTGGTTTCTAAATATCTTTATTCACTGAAGGAATGAAGACTTCTTGCAGAAATGACCATTTCTGGGAAGAGGCAAGAATACAAGATGAGTCTGGCACATCCTGTCATGCCAGAAAGTAAGAAAGTGCCAAAAATGAGGGAATCTTTTCAAAATAACATAGAAGGCATTTGGCCAAGCCAGGACAATTTGAACTTCCAAATGAAAAATGATGGAATTTGGGGTGCCTGGATGGCTCAGATGGTTAAGTATCTGCCTTCAGTTCATGTCATGTTCTGCAGGTCCTGGAATTGAGCCCCATGTCCAGTTCCAAGCCTAGCAGGTAGTCTGCTTTTCCTTCTTCCTCTGCTTCTCCCCGTGTTTGCACTCTTTCTCTCTCTCTCTCTCAAATGAATAAATAAAATCTGAAAAAATGGGGGGGGGGAATGATAGAATTGGGTTATAGTACATGGTATGGAAAAAGAATCTGTAAGTTTCTACTTATACTACCAAACAAATGGTATGGGAAGGGAAACCTTTTTTTTTTTTTTTTTTTTAAATGAGTAGAATTGTCTGCTGGGTGGCTTAGTTTTTAAGCATCTGCCTTCGGCTCAGGTCGTGATCCAGGGTCCTGGGATCGAGCCCCGCATCCGGCTCTCTGCTCCGTGGGAGGCCTGCTTCTCCCTCTCCCCCTGTTTGTGTTCCTTCTCTCGCTGTGTCTCTCTCTGTCAAATTAATAAAATAAAATCTTGGAAAGAAAAAAGAGAATACACTGATGGTTACCAGAAGAGATCGGTCTAGGGGATGGGTAAAATAAGTGAGGGGGATTAAGGAATATGTTGTGATACTCACCTGGTAATGTATGGAGGTGTTGAATCACCATATTATATACCTGAAACTAATATTCATATATTTACTAACTGGAATTTAAATAAAACCTTAATTTCCAACTAATATATGTAAACAGAATGATAGGGTTGGTTTTTTAAATTTAATCACTATTTTGCAGCCATCATCCTAATGATTGATTTAGACAAGGGTCATCAGTGAATGGCCGAAGATACTGGGTGAAAGTGTTTGGGAAATAATTATACAGCCTGAAAGTATCTTCTGACAGATTACTGACTAATTACAATGGAAAAAAAAATGGTAACAACACAGAAATGTGGCAGATACCCCTTTATTCAAGTAATAAAAGTTAACATGATTAATAGCTGGTTCTTCCTGATGTGATACACTGAAAAAGAAACATCAGTTATACGGGGTTACTGCCATTAGTGCATAGCCTGAATCAAATGATGAGAAAACAATCACAAAAAAAACCCCACAACAAATTGAGGGGCACTCTGTGAAACAACTCAAAAAATGTTAAAAGTTTTAAAAAAAATGTTTAAGTCATGACAGAGAAAAGTCTGAGGAAGTGTTCCAGATTAACAGCTAAGTGAAATATGGGATTTGTAGCATGAGGATAAGAAAGTCTTGGGGCATCTGGGTGGCTCAGTGGGTTAAAGCCTCTCCCTTTGGCTCAGGTCAGGATCCCAAGGTCCTGGGATCAAGCCCCGCATCGGGCTCTCTGCTTGGCGGGGAGCCTGCTTCCCTTCCTCCCTCTCTGCCTGCCTCTCTGTCGACTTGTGATCTCTGTCTATCAAACAAATAAAATCTTAAAAAAAAAAAAAAGTCTAAGGAGTAGTATTGGGCAAATCAGTGAAATTTGAATAATGACTGTATATTAGATAATATTGTATTAATGTAAGTTTTCTGAGTTTGATAACTACATTGTGGTAATAGAATGTCCCTGCTTGGGAGATAAATGCTAAAGAATTTAAAAAGTTATAGTCTCAGCAACTTACTCTTAAATAGTTCTACAAAATAACACTAGTGTAGGTATTACTTTATTTTATATACATTTTTATGAATATAGACAGATAAAATATGGCAAAATATTAGTAAAACTAGGTTAAGGGTACTTAGGAGTTCTTTGTAATGCTTTTATAAATTATGTAATATCTTTTTTCTTTTTATAATTTAAATTGAATTCCTTATACATATAGTATACTATTAGTTTCAGAGGTAGAGATCATTGATTCATCCATCTTATATAATTACATCATTATATCATGTGCCCTCCTTAATATCCATCACCCAGTTAACCCATTCCCCTTCCCTCTCCCCTCCAGCAACCTTCAGTTTGTTTACTATGATTAAGGGTCTCCTGTGGTTTGTCTCCCTCTCTGATTTAATCTTGTTTTATTTTTTCTTCCCTTCCCCTATGATCCTGTTTTGTTTCTTAAATTCCACATATGAGTGAGATCATATGATAATTGTCTTTTTCTGATTTACTTATTTTGTTTAGCATAATACCCTCTAGTTCCATCCACATTGTTGCAAATGGCAAAATTTCATTTTTTGATGGCTGAGGAATATTCTATTGTGTATATATACCACATCTTATTTTTCCATTCATCTATTGATGGACATCTAGGCTCTTTCCATAGTTTGGCTATTGCGGACATTGCTTAAATTCTGCAATATAAGTATTTTCAAAATAAAGGGTTTACTTTTTAAAAAGATTTATTAAGCACTTATTATCTGGATGCTGGGATATCAAGCATTTTAACAAAAAACAGATTTGGAGTAGTAAACATAGGAACAAAAATAGACAATGATTATAGGAGAGATGTTTTTGCTGATCTAACAATCTCTCTTTGTGTTACTTCTATACTTTATTCTTGCTTTTGTGATTGCGATCTTATCAGTACATTTTAACTGTCATAATCTGTTTTTTTTTTTAAAGATTTATTTATTTGACAGAGAGAAATCACAAGTAGACAGAGAGGCAGCCAGAGAGAGAGAGAGGGAATCAGGCTCCCCGCTGAGCAGAGAGCCCGATGCGGGACTCGATCCCAGGACCCTGAGATCATGACCCGAGCCGAAGGCAGCGGCTTAATCCACTGAGCCACCCAGGCGCCCCTCATAATCTGTTTTTAAGTGTCTGTTCCATCTGAGCTTCCTGAAGGCAGGGCTCAGTCTTACACTTCTGGATTTCTGGCATTCAGCAATACCTGGTACAAGCTAAGCATGTGAGAATGTTTGATGAATGAATGAACGCTTTACTTTAAATGACTTGAACAGCGCGCATGTTTTGCTAAGACTTTTTCATATATGTACTTGTTTGAATTTTTCACTGAGTTAAGTCTCCCACTGAAAAAATGTGTGTGTGTGTATGTATCTATGAGAGAGACACACACATGTATACGAACAAACTTTATCTGGAAATAAAGATTTGATTAACAAATCCCAAGGAAATTTAGTAAATACTTGCATAAGATTTTCAGTATTTTTTTTGTGTGTTCAAAAATCTGTAATAATTTCTTTAGATGCACTTAGTTTTTGGAGTTGAGGGAAATTTTACAGAAAGAATTAGGAACTTTGGCATTGTGCTGAAGCACATTTGGGATGGACTATTAGTAATTTATGAGGTATATTTTGTTCTCGTTTCAGCCTAAATCCACAAAATTTAGTCATTTTTAAATTCATTCTGCAGATGTTTACTGAGAATCTATTATGTGGTAGTTATCGTTCTCAGATCATTGTTCATCGGAGCTTTTTAAATTTGAAACTGTATAAGCTAAAATAGAACCATGTCAAAAGAAACCTTTTTCACAAGATTTAATTTTTTCTCCTATGTGATTTAGTTTTTCTCTTTATCCCTAAATCTACAAAATCTATTTGTAGTTCCATAAATGTATTTGTTGTGTGTTTTAAGTAAGTAGGTAATTGGCAGCAAGAAAAATAGGATGAGTTGTAAAATAGTCAAAACAAAGTAGAGAGGAAAAAGTCTAGTAAAGTTTTTATTATGTCTAAGTCTATTCTAAGTCCATTTTTACTGAAGTAGTAATGTCAGAGATAAAAAGTCATTTCCTTGTGAAAAGGACCATTGAAAATTCTTTGCATGGAGTAGCCTTAAGTTTTGGTATGACTTACCTAGAGTCTGTCACTGCCAGATTAGGTCAAAGTCATCTGAAATGATCTTAAGAATGTTACGCTTTTTGTCTAGGAGAAAGTAAGGGGATTGCGTACTAGGTTAATAACCTTTTAGATGATAGTAATTACAGTTAGTAATGAAACAGACATAAAATCAATGTGCTGTGGAAAAGATCTTTGGAAATCATTTTATAACCAGCTTATAACTTATTTATTACCCTTCATTTTAGTTCCATTGTTTCAGAGATTGCCAGAAACACAGTGGTCTTTTTTTTTTTTTTTCTAATATTTTGGAGAAGAAATGTGATACTAACATCACCCAAAAGAAACAGTGTTTTCATTTTTTGCTTAATATTCTTCTGTGTATGCATTTGTGGTTTTTATGACAAAACTTTGAATGAACATGGCCAGCCTAGTAGCCAAAACTCAGGGACAGGGGGTGCCTGGGTGGCTCAGTCAGCTCAGGTCATGATCCTAGGGTGCTGGGATCAAGTCCCAGGTCGGGCTCCATGCTCAGTGGGAAGCCTGCTTCTCTCTCTCCCACTCCCCCTGCTTGTGTTCCCTCTCTCACTGTCTCTCCCTGTCAAATAATAAATTACAAACAAACAAACAAACCCCAGGGAGAGGCTCAACTAGAAGAGCAGAAACTCTGGATAACTAAGTAGCCTGTGTAGTCAGTGAATAGGAAGTGAGGAAATGAGATGGCCAGGAAAGTAGCCTGGTAGAAAGTAAAATATGGAAAGAACCTAGATGTCTATCAACAAATGAATGGATAAAGAAGATGTGATGTGTGTACACACACACACACACACACACACACAGTGGAATACTATGCAGCCATCAAAAGGATGAAATCTTGCCATTTGCAATGACGTGGATGGAACTAGAGGGTTTTATGCTGAGTGAAATAAGTCAATCAGAGAAAGACAATTATCTTGTGATCTCCCTGATATGAGGAATTTGAGATGCAGGGCAGGGGGCTGTGGTGGGTAGGGAAGGAAAAAATGAAACAAGATGGGTTTGGGAGGGAGATAAACCATAAGAGAGTCTTAATCTCACAAAACAAACTGAAGGTTGCTGGGGGTTGGGGGGTAGGGAGAAGGTGGTTGGGTTATGGACATTAGGGAGGGTATGTGCTATGGTGAGTGCTGTGAAATATGTAAGCCTGATAATTCACAGACCTATACCCTATATATAAGACCTATATATAAGATATAGCCTAAGGCAGAAAGCAGACAGCTGTAATGACTCTTCATTCTGGTTTTTATGGCCTCAGTTATGACTTATTTTAAGTGTTTTAGGCTGGTACCAGAATAAGACAATAATTGATTGACAGTTATTTTCTGAAAAAATAAGTATTAAAAAAATCATAGCATCTAGTCTCATTTTTGTTATTTTTTTAAAGGTTTTATTTATTTATTTGACAGACAGAGATCACAAGTAGGCAGAGAGGGGGAAGCAGGCTCCCCGCTGAGCAGGGAGCCTGATACAGTTCTTGGTCCCATGACCCTGAGATCATGACCTGAGCCGAAGGCAGAGGCTTTAACCCACTGAGCCACCCAGGCACCCCTCATTTTTGTTATTATCATGCCCATCATTATTGCTGTAACTCCATTCTGTTTAACATAAACCTCCCTAAGCAGTCCAAACATTCCCTTTATTTGGCTATAGGTATCCTTAAACGGATTATTTTGGTTCTCGCTTCAATTACCGTATTATCTCTCATCCATTATTACCATTTTGTATTCTTACTTTTCCTCTACCTGTGAACATTTGTTTGTTCCTTAACCTGCTTGATGGCTTGGATAGATGTTCCAGTTCCAGAAACAGTATGAATAGTACTAAAGCAAATCACTTACATAGGAGTATTTGATGGGTAAAGTATATTTGGAGCACAGCAGACAAGAGGTTTCCACTTCCCAATTCGTTCTTTTTAAAAATTGAGGTGTTTAAAAAAAATTGAGGTGTTATTTCATATATAGTAAATGTTCAAATGTTAAGTATACATACGGCTCAACAAGATTTTACTCATGTAACCATCACCCAGATCAAGATAAAGGAAATTTTAATTAACCCAGAAAGTTCACTTATGTTCTTTTTAAGGCAACATCCCCCCCCCCCCAAAGATAACTGCTATTCTCTCTCTCTCTTTTTTTTTTTTAAAGGTTTTATTTATTTGTTTCACAGAGAGAGCACAAGTAGGCAGAGTGGCCAGCAAAGGGAGAGGGAGAAGCAGGTTTCCCGCTGAGCAGAGAGCCATACAGGGCTTGATCCCAGGTCCCTGGAATTGTGACTAGAGCTGAAGGGAGGCACTAAACTGACTGAGTCACCCAGGCGCCCCAAAGATAACTACTATTCTGACTTATATTTCCTTATATTGATTTGCATGTTCTTGAACTTCATGTAAATAGAGTCACAGACTATGTACTTTGTCATCTGGCTTCTTTCACTTGAGGTAATTTTCTTAAAAAAACTTTTTAGAATTTATTTATTCATAAGAGACAGATAGAGAGACAGAGGCAGAAGGAGAAGCAGGCTCCTCACTGAGCCGGGAGCCTGATAGGAGACTGGATCCTAGGATCCTGGGATCATGATCCAAGCCAAAGATAGACACTTAACCATCTGAGCTACCCAGGCTAACTTGGTGTGCAGCTTTTGAGATTCATCTGTGTTTATATTGTTTATATCAATAGTTCATTCTTTTTAATTGATATATAATATTCCATTGTATGAAAATAATGTAATTTATTTGCTCATTTTCCTGTCAGTGGGCATTTGGGTTGTTTTTTGTTTGGGACTTTTATGAAAAAAGATTCTGTGGATATTCATGTATATGTCTCTCTTTTTTTTTTCTTTTAAAGATTTTATTTAAAGAGAGAGCATGGGGTGGGGGAAGGACAGAGAGAGAAGAGAATCTTAAGCAGACACCATGCTGAGGGAGGAGCCTGAGGCGGGGCTTAATCCCTGGACCCTGAGATCACAACGTGAGATGAAACCAAGAGTCAGACACTTAACCGACTGCGTCACCTGGTGACCCTCTTATATATATCTTTTTTTTTTTTTAAGATTTTATTTATTTATTTATTTGACAGAGATCACAAGTAAGCAGAGAGGCAGGCAGAGAGAGAGGGGGAGGTGGCAGGCTCCCTGCTGAGCAGAGCCCTATGTGGGACTTGATCCCAGGACCCTGGAATCATGACCTGAGCCAAAGGCAGAGGCTTAAACCACTGAGCCACCCAGGCACCTCTGTATATGTCTTTTGATGGACATACGCACTCATTCCTTTTGGATATGTGTTTAGGTGTAGAATTGTGAGGTCATAGAGTAGTCTGGGTTTAAATTTATTAGATGCTGCCAAACAGGGACGCCAGGGTGGCTCAGTGGGTTAAAGCCTCTGCCTTTGGCTCAGGTCGTGATCCCAGGGTTCTGGGATGGAGCCCCGCATCAGGCTCTCTGCTCAGCAGGGAGCCTGCTTGCCCCCTCTCTCTTTCTGCCTGCCTCTCTGCCTACTTGTGATCTCTGTCAAATAAATAAATAAAATCTTTAAAAAAAAAATAGATGCTGCCAAAAATTTTTTTAAATGGCTGGACTATTTTATGTCTCTATCAACAATATCTGAGAGTTCCTGTTATTCTATATTGTTGCCCATATTGTCAGTCTATAATTTTAGTCATTCTGGTTTGGTGTGTAGTGGTGTCTCACTGAGGTTTTAATTTGTGTTTCTCCATTGAGTAATGATGTTGAGCACTTGTCAAAAGCTTGGCCTGTTGGATAGCGTCTTTTGTAATGTGCCTCTACAAGTCTTTTGCCCATTTAAAAATTGGATTGTCTTTTTCTTACTGATTTTTGTGTCACATTTTCTGGATATTAATCCTTTGTCAGATACATGTATTATGAATGTGTATTCCCAGTTTCTAACTTGCTGTTTTACATTTTTAATAGAGTCTTCAGAGGAATCAAAGATCTTAGGCAAGAGTTTTTTTTTTTTTTTTAAGATTTTATTTATTTATTTGACAGAGAAAGAGATCACAAGCAGGCAGAGAGGCAGGCAGAGAGAGAGAGGGGGAAGCAGGCTCCCTGCTGAGCAGAGAGCCCGATGCGGGACTCCATGCCAGGACCCTGGCATCATGACCCAAGCCGAAGGCAGCGGCCTAACCTACTGAGCCATCCAGGCGCCCTAGGCAAGAGTTTTTAAAGACACTTCAGACACCAGTTTATTAACTAATATCCTAGCCATCTGTTGGTTTTCTATTGCTACTATAACAAAGCACATAAATTAAGTGGCTTATAGCATTAAATAAATGTATTATCTTGTTCTGTAGATTAGAATTCTAATACAAGTCTTACTGGGTTAAAATTAAGATTGGCAGGTCTGTGTTTTCTTTCTGACTCTCTCTAGGAGAGAGTCAGTTTCCTTGTCTTTTCCAGTTTATATGGCTCAGGGCCCCTTTCTAGCATTCCCGGGCTCATGACCCCTTTCCTGTATTTTTAAAGCTAGTAACTTTATATCTCTGAGCATTCTTCAATAGCCCCATCTTTCAAAGGCTCCTGCTTTTGAGGACTCAGGTGATTAGGTTGGGCATACTCTAATAATCTAGGATAATCTTCTCAATTCAAGGCCCTTAATTTAATCACATTTGCAAAGTCTTTTTTTTTTTTTTTTTTTTTTTTGCCATTTAAGGTACAGTGACATATTTGCAGGTTCTGGGGTTGGGATGTAGACATCTTTGGGAGCCATTATTCTGTCTACCACTGTAATGTAGTTACTACTGTAGTCCATAAATTGTAAACTAATGTAGCAGCCCATCTGCTACTAATGTTGCAGCATCCTCATTGGGAGTGGGATTGGAGAACATAATCCAAAATATACTGATAAGGCTAACTTGGATATACTGGCCTCTGTGTGTGTGTGTTACTATGATAAGGCTATATACTAGGTACATAGTAGATTAGAAAAACGAATGTGCAATTCCCCTTAGGATAAGTGGAAAACAGTTAGAAAAGCTCTTATTAAATATCTTAACTGGCCTTCAGTCAGTTTAGGGATAAAGTCCAAACTTCTTAGGACAACTCTCCAAAGTTCATTCTCTTAATCACTACGCTGTACTGCCTCTCTAATATGGTAGTGCATTTTATTTCTCATGTGAGTGCTAACTTCATGAGTAAAGTAGGATCATGCATGCCGTGTAATTGTAGCTGGCAGTGTTTTGAAACCACCAAATAACACCAGAATCTTTAACCTGAGGTCATAATCTTAAACTAAGCACACCTTATTCCCTGTAATGCTTTTGATACTTTATAGTAATATGCCCTTCTCCTTTTTCATTTATTCTAGGTCCCTTTTTATACATTTTGATAAATCAGGATAGAATTTTTAAAAGAACTCACAGTATTTCTTGGGCTGTTAATTTTTGTCATGGCAAATAAGCTAACCTACTTCTAAAATCTAATGACTCTATTCTCTGTACATGAAATTTTTAATAACGTGAGTTAGGGGTTAGACAATAAAATGTATTGATGCCTATTATATGCCGGGTACATGCTAGGTAATCCTCATATCAACCTTTCATGATAAACATTGTTATCTGTATTTTATAGTTTAGGCAGTGAAGTCTCAAAGAGAGTTAACCATCTTGCCAAAGTTGATAAGTAATAAGTGGTGGCTTTGGGATTCTACTTTATATCTAATTCCAAAGCTCTTGTGCACTCTTTCCATGGCATGTTCAGTCAAATGGATCAAAGTAAATGGGTATCAGAACATATCTATATTCTCTTGTAACCTTGAAAGACTTTGACTCGTAGCACACCAAAATATTTGAATCAAGAGGTTCCAACTCAGTGAAATTCTATTATATGCTTGAGAGACTTAAAACTGTACTGAAGTGCTGTGAATATGAACATCTAATTAGAAGATGTACAGTGACCTTTCTATTCTAATTCCATTACTTTTTCAACTGCCATAATCTATCTCTTAGCCAACATTTTATCACAATGTTTCCCTTAAAAAGTCTCAGGCATGGCGGGGGGGGGGGGGGGAGCACCTGGGAGGCTCAGTGGGTTAAAGCCTCTGTCTTCAGCTCAGGTCATGATCCCAGGGTCCTGGGATCGAGCTCCACATCCGGCTCTCTGCTCAGCAGGGAGCCTGCTTCCCCTCCTCTCTCTCTGCCTGCCTCTTTGCTACTTGTGATCTCTGTCTGTCAAGTAAATAAAAAAAAAAATCTTTAAAAAAAAGTCTCAGGCATAAAAGTTAAAATCAAATTCATATTTTAAGAAAATAGTAAAAAAAAATAATAAAATTCACAATTGTAGGGAATTATCTAGAACATTCCAAAAACGAGTAATGGGGACAAGTTTCCCGATATGGCCATGGCTAAAGTGAAAACTGAGGCAGTTGAAATAGTAATTTTTTTTTTCACTTTAGCCATGGCCATATCGGGAAACTTGTCCCCATTACTCGTTTTTGGAATGTTCTAGATAATTCCCTACAATTGTGAATCTTATTATTTTTTTTACTATTTTCTTAAAATATGAATTTGATTTTAACTTTTATGCCTGAGACTTTTTTTTAAAGATTTTTTTTTTTATTTACTTGACAGACAGAGATCACAAGTAGCAAAGAGGCAGGCAGAGAGAGAGGAGGGGAAGCAGGCTCCCTGCTGAGCAGAGAGCCGGATGTGGAGCTCGATCCCAGGACCCTGGGATCATGACCTGAGCTGAAGACAGAGGCTTTAACCCACTGAGCCTCCCAGGTGCTCCCCCCCCCCCCCGCCATGCCTGAGACTTTTTAAGGGAAACATTGTGATAAAATGTTGGCTAAGAGATAGATTATTACAGTCCACAATAGCCAAACTATGGAAAGAACCTTGATGTCCATCAACAGATGAATGGATAAAGAAGATGTTGTTTGTGTGTGTGTATATATATATATATAGATAGATAGATAGATAATTCCCTATATATATATAGATAATTCCCTATATATAGATATATAGATATTCCATATATATATATATACACACACACACACACACACACACATACATACATACAATGGAATACTACTCAGTCATTTAAAAAAATGAAATCTTCCCATCTGCAGCAGCGTGGATGGAACTAGAGGGTATTATGCTAAGTGAAAACAGAATGGCTAAAAATTGGATATAGGGCCTGTAGGGCTTATTAAAGAGATGGTATCTCATTGTGGTTTTGATTTGTATTTCCCTGTTGCTGATACATCTTTTCATGTGTCTGTCAGCCATTTGTATGTCTTCTTTGGAGAAATGTCTATTGATGTCTGCTGCCCATTTCTTGAATGGATTAGTTGTTCTTTGGGTGTTGAGTTTGATTAAGTTCTTTATAAATTTTAGATGCTAGCCATTTATCTGATACGTCATTTGCAAATATCTTCTCTGATTCTGTCAGTTGTCTTTTGGTTTTGTTGACTATTTCCTTTGCTGTGCAAAAGCTTTTTATCTTTGTGAAGTCCCAATAGTTCATTTTTGTCCTTGTTTCCCTTAATGGGCGATGTTTCTAGGAAGAAGTTGCTGTGGCTGAGGATGAAGAGGTTGCTGCCTGTGTTCTCCTCAAGGATTTTGATGGATTGCTGTTTCACATTGAGTTCTTCCATCCATTTTGAGTCTGTTTTTGTGTATGATATAAGGAAATGGTTCAGTTTCATTCTTATGCAGCTCTGCAATTTTCCCATCACCATTTGTTGAAGAAACTGTCTTTTTTCCATTTGACATTCTTTCCTGCTTTGTCGAAGATTATTGACCATAGAGCTGAGGGCCCATTTCTGGATTCTCTCTTTTGTTCCATTGATCTATATGTCTGTCTTTGTGCCACTACCACACTGTCTTGATGATTACAGCTTTGTAATCGAGTCTTGAAGTCCAAAACAGTGATGCCACTTTTGCTTTTCTTTTTCAACACTTGGGGTCTTTTCTGGTTTCATACAAATTTTAGGATTATTTGTTCCATATCTTTGAAAAAAGTTGATGGTATTTTGATAGGGATTTCATTGAATGTGTAGATAGCTCAAGGTAGCATAGAACATTTTTCCATTTCTTTTTGTCTTCCTCAATTTCTTTAATGAGTATTTTATAGTTTTCTGAGTACAGATTTCTTTGCCTCCTTGGTTGGTATTATTCCTAGGTATCTTACGGTTTTTGGTCCAATTGTAAATGGGATCGACTTCCTAATTTCTCTTCCTTCTGTCTGATTGTTAGTATACAGAAATATAGCTGATTTCTGTACATTGATTTTTCTATCCTGCCATTTTGCTAAATGCCTATATGAGTTCTAGCAATTTTGGGATGGAATCTTTTGGATTTTCGACATGGAGTACCGTGTCATCTGCGAAGAGTGAGAGTTTGACTTCTTTGCCAGTTCAGATACTTTTTATTTCTTTTTGTTGTCTGATTGCTGAGGCTAGGACTTCTAATATTGTGTTGAACAGCAGTGATGGAAATGGACATCTCTGCCATGTTCCTGACCTCAACGGAAGAGCTCTCAGTTTGTCCCCATTGAGAATGATGTTTGCTGTGGTCTTTTTGTGTATGGCTTTCATGATAGTGAGTTATGTTCCCTCTATCCCTACACTATGAAGAGTTGTAATCAAGAAAGGATGCTTTACTTTGTCAGTGTCTTTTCTACATCTATTGAGAAGTTCATATGGTTCTTAATATACTATTGGATCCTATTGGCTAGTATTTTGGTGAGAACTTTCGCATCCATGTTCATCAGGGATATTGGTCTGTAATTCTCCTTCCTTTTTGGTAGAGTCTTTGTCTGGTTTTGGGATCAAGGTCATGCTGGCCTCAAAGAAAGAGTGTGGAAGTATTCCTTCCATTTCTATTTTTTGAAACAGTCTCAGAAGAATAGGTATTACTTTTTCATTAAATATTTGGCAGAATTACCGTGGGAAGCCATCTGGCCCTGGAGTCTTTGTTGGGAGGCTTCAATTTCCTTACTGTTTATGGGTCTGTTCAGGTTTTCTATTTCTTCCTGTTTCAGTTTTGGTAGTTATAGATGTCTGGGAATGAATGCATCCATATCTTCCACACTGCCTAATTTGTTGGCATATAGTTGCTCATAATATGTTTTTAAAATTTTTTGTATTTCTTTGGTGTTGGTTGTGATCTCTCCCCTTTCATTCATAATTTTATTAATTTGGATCCTTTTTCTTTTCTTTTTGTTAAGTCTGACCAGGGCTTTATCAGTCTTATTAATTCTTTAAAATTATTTTTTCTGTTTTTAAGTTTTTATTTATTCACTAGAGAGAGAGAGAGAGACAGAGAGCACAAGCAGGGGGAGAGGCAGAGGGAGAGGGAGAAGCAGAATCCCTGCCAGGCTGGGAGCCTGATGTGGGACTTAATCCCAGGACTCGGATATTGTGACCTGAGCTGAAGGCAGATGCTTAACCATCTGAGGCACACAGGAGCTCCTTATTAATTCTTTCAAAGAACCAGATCCTAATTTAGTTGATCTGTTTTTTTGTTCTTTTTTTTCTCTCTCTCCTTCATTGATTTTTCTCTAATCCTTATTATTTCTCTTCCCTTGATGGGTTTAGGCTTTATTTGCTATTCTGTCTCCAGTACCTTTAGGTGTAAAGTTAGGTTGTATATTTGAGACCTTTCTTATTTCCTTTTTTTTTTTTTTAAGATTTTATTTATTTATTTGACACAGAAAAAGAGATCACAAGTAGGCAGAGAGGCAGGCGAGAAAGCAGAGGAAGCAGGCTCCCCGCCAAGCAGAGAGCCAGACGCTGGGCTCAATCCCAGGACCCTGAGACCATGACCTGAGCTCAAGGCAGAGGCTTAACCCGCTGAGCCACCCAGGCGCCCCAAGACCTTTCTTATTTCTAGAGAAAGGCTTATATTGCTATATACTTCCCTCTTAGCATCACCTTTGCTGCATCCCAAAGGTTTTGAACAGTTGTGTCTTCATTTTTATTTGTTTCCATGAATTTTATTTCCTCTTTGACCCATTCATTCTTTAGCAGGATGTTCCTTAGTGTCCATGTATTTGAGTTCTTTACAACTTTCCTCATGTGATTGAGTTCAAGTTTCAAAGCACTGTGGTCTGAAAAATATGCAGGGAATGATCCCAGTCTTATCGTACGGGTTGAGACCTGTTTTGTGACCCAGGATGTGATCTCTTCTGGAGAATGTTTTATGTGCACTAGAGAAGAATATGCATTTTGTTGCTCTACGATGGAATGGTCTGAATATACCAGTGATGTCCATCTGGTCCAGTGTATCATACAGAGCCCTTGTTTCCTTACTCATCTTCTGCTTAGACAATCTTTCCAAAGCAGTGAGTGGGGTGCTAAAGTCCCCTGCTGTTATTGGATTACTATCTATGTGTTTCTTTAATTTTGTTATTAATTGGCTTATATAATTTCCTGCTCCCTTGTTAGGGACATAAATATTTACAATTGTTAGATCTTCTTGTTGGATAGACCCTTTAATTATGATATTGTGCCCTTCCTCATCTCTCATTAAAACAGTCTTTGGTTTAAAATCTAATTTGTCTGAACAAGGATTGCCACCCCAGCTTTCTTTTGATGTTCATTAGCATGATAAATGGTTTTCCACCTCCTCACATTAAATCGGGCAGTGTTTTGGGGTCTAAAATGAGTCTGTTGCAGATGGCATATCCATGGGTCTTGCTTTTTTATCTAGTTTCTGATACCTTGTGTCTTTTGATTGGGGCATTTAGCCCATTTACATTTAGAGTAATTACTGAATATACCATATTTATACCACTTAATATACCATATTGTAATTATATGTTTACTTTCTGACTTTTTCCTAATGTTCTTCAGTAGTTAAGAGAAAAAGTGTCAGAATATGAGGTTGGAGAGATTTAGGCAGAGGCCACATCATGCAGGGCCAGAGTCGAGTCTGGATTTGACTCCAAAAGCTAAGAGGGGGGCACCTGGGTGGCTCAGTGGGTTAAGCCTCTGCTTTCGGCTCAGGTCATGATCTCAGGGTCTTGGGAACCGAGCCCCGCATCAGGCTCTCTGCTGAGCAGGGAGCCTGCTTCCCCCCACCCTCCTGCTGCCTGCCTCTCTGCCTACCTGTGATCTTTCTCTCTGTCAAATAAATAAATAAAATCTTAAAAAAAAAAAAAAAAAGGGTGCCTGGGTGGCTCAGGGGGTTAAGCCGCACCTTCGGCTCAGGTCATGATCTCAGGGTCCTGGGATTGAGTCCCACATCAGGCTCTCTGCTCAGCAGGGAGCCTGCTTCCCTATATGTCTCTTTCTCTGCCTGCCTCTCCGTCTACTTGTGATCTCTCTCTGTCAAATAAATAAATAAAATCTTAAAAAAAAAAAAAAAGATCCCCATGACTGCTTTGTGGAGAAGAATGCAAGCTGGGAACCCAGTTAACAGACTTTTGCAGTGGTGTAAGTAAGAGGTAATAGTTGTTTAGACTAGGACAGTGGAGGCTGGAGAGAAGTAGATGATTCAGGACATTTTTTGGATATAGGGCCTGTAGGGTTTATTAATGTGTTAAATGTGGGAGTTAAAGATTTTCAGATAACTCTAGGTTTCTAGTTTGAGCAAGTGTGTAGAGAGATGATCTGGAATTTTGTTTTTATTATGGTGAGTTTGAAATGCCTGTGAGACATTAAATTAAGGTGTTAAAATGTGTGAGATTGGAGTTCAGAGGGGGCTTTAGGCCCCATTATCCTTAAGTTGTAATTTAAAGCTATGGGAACTGATAAGTTCACTCAGGGAATGAATGTAGGAAGGGAAGATGGAAAAAGATGAATATAAATTTTGTCAAGTTTGTCACCCAAAGGTAGAATCTGGCATGCAGACATCTTAATTGGCCCCTATTTAAAATTTAACCATTTTAGGAGCACTACGGCAGCTTAGTTGTTAAGTGTCTGCCTTCAGCTCAGGTCATGATCCTGGGGTCCTGAGATTGAGCCCCACATCAGGCTCCTTGCTCGGCAGGGAGCCTGGTTCTCTCTCTCCCCCACTGTGTTTCCTTTCTTCTTGTATCTCTGTAAAATAAATAAATAAAATCTTAAAAAAAAACAACTTAAAAATTTAACCATTTTAAAATTAGTTGCCTATATTTGAAAATTGAGAGAATTCCCATATAAATCCAGATCTTTGTGGTGCTTGGGTGGCCCACTTAGTCGAGTATGTGCCTTAGGCTCCAGTCATGATCCCGGGGTTCTGGGATTGAGCCCCATGTGGGACTCCCTACTCAGCAGGGCCTGGGTTGGGGATTCTGCATCTCCCTCTCCTTCTGCCCCCCGCCCCCACTCATGCTCTCTGTCACATTCTCTCTCTCTCTCTCTCTCTCAAGTAAATAAAATCAGAAAGGAAGGAGGAAGGGAAGAAAAAGGAAGGGAGGAAGGATGGAAGGAAGGAAGGAAAATCCCTGTCTTTGCCTTCTCAAGAAAGAAAAGGAAAGGAAAGGAAAGAAAAAAGAAAAGAAAAGAAATCCCTGTCTTGCCTTCTCTGAATAATTAGAAGATGCAACATCACTGAGCCTGCATAGGGAACAATCAGTCCAAGCTATTCTCTTTAGAATGGTCTGTATAGTTGACCACAATCTCTACTGTTCCCTCATTGTTCTTCACTTAGTTATTTTACTCAAATGCCTCTCTGGGCATTTGAATTTACAGCCCCTGATTTAGACCTTAAGGGTAGAAGAAGCAAAAAAAGGAACCTAGGAAGAAGTAATCAGGAGATAAGAAAAAAGGAGAATAGGGCATAATGGAAAACTAGGTAGTAAAGTGTTTCAGTTACTAAATGCCACTTAGAGATTGAGTAAGATGAAGACAAAAAAGGACTGTTATGGTGTGAATGGGTTTGACAAAGAGATGGGAAAGAGGTGAGGAAGTAGAGGTAGTTCTTTTGAAAACTCAGGAAAGTGAAGAGGTGTAGGTAATAGGGCAGAAGGGTGGTTTTTGGAGATACTAGCAAGTATGTGAACAATCCATTAGAGAAGTAGACATTAATGATGCCGGAGAGAAAAGTGAGAATAAATTGAAGATTTAGGAGGACAGATGATATCCTAGAGCACAAGAGCCCAGTTGGCCTTTGCTAGAAGGAGACATCCTGCTTTGGGGAAGGAAGGAGATTGTTGGTCCTGAGGTGGTGGCAATACAGAATACTGATAGATAAAAATGAGAATATTCAGTGTTCACAAAGAGCCAGAGGATTATCTTAGGCTAAAGATTTAGACTAAATATAGACTTTTTTTTTTTAAGATTTATTTATTTATTTGACAGAGAACACAAGTAGACAGAAGCAGGCAGAGAGAGAGGAAGGGAAGCAGGCCCCCTGCTGAGCAGAGAGCCCGATGCGGGACTCGATCTCAGGACCCTGAGATCATGACCTGAGCCGAAGGCAGTGGCTTAACCCACTGAGCCACCCAGGCGCCCTAAATATAGACTTTTACTCATTCATTCATTCATTCAAAGAGAGAGGGGAGATGGTGGGGGTAGGGAAAGAGGGGAGAGGGAGAGAGAATTTTAAGTGGTCTCCACACACAGCATGTAGCCTGATGCAGGTTGGTCGCTTAGTAAAGTGTTGGTTGCTTAACCAACTGAGCCACTCAGGTGGCTATATAGATTAATATAGATTTATTTAGACAATATTTATTTTGGAATTTAATCTGCAAAATTCTGGTACTTTTCTTAAAAAACACATAATAGTCACATATTGTCTCATAGTATTGAAAGAGAGGAGAATATTATGTTACATTTTATAGAACTGAAGATCAGACATGTGGATTTAAGATTGCCCATTGACCAGAACTGGGGCTTCACCCCCTAGTCATCACGAGTTCCAGTCTTACCCTCTTCCTGACATACCAGTATCTCTAACTGACCTAAACTCTAAGTGAACTAGCCATATACTTTAATCTTAAGGGAACAGTAATTGACTTTTTTGATCAGGTTTTAGAGAGCATTGTGGTTGGGAGAATATGCTTACACTAAATTTGTTTTTTTACCACCTTTGTGATTCAGAATTTAAAAAGAAAAAAACAGGTTCCGAAACTGATTTGGACATGTCTCTTTTGATAACCTTCTTAAAATCATAGAAAAGATGTTTTGTTGAGAAAAAGATAATATTGAACCTCTGCAGAATATGTTTTCCTGTCTTTTCCTGAATTGAATAATAAAACCTGAAATCATACCTTGCCCTCATTTCTTATCTAATGAAAATAAATTTGAATCTTATATATGTGCCTTATATTTCCACATCTGGCTTTTGAAAGGGTTTTATTTGGTGCCTCTAATTCTGTCTTGATTCATATTCTTACCACAAAATAATCCCTTCTTAAGTTTTGGATCAGCCTTGACTTATTAAAGTTTATACACCAGAAACGGTAGTTTATAGGGAATAATTTCTAGATACCTGTATTCAAGACAGTTTTATGTACAGCCTTAAATGACAAACTTATTTTTCATTTTTAGATTCAAATTCATAGGGGTGCCTGGGTGGCTCAGTCTGTTAAGCATCTGCCTTTGGCTCAGGTCATGATCCCAGGGTTTTGGGATAAAGCCCTCCATCAGGCTTTCTGCTCAGTGGGGAGTCTGCTTCTCCCTCTCTCTCTCCCTGCCACTCTACTTGTACTCACTCTTTCTCTGTCAAATAAGTAATACAGTCTTAAAAAATATATATATTAAGGGTGCCTGGATGGTTAGATGGTTAAGCGTCTGCTTTCTGCCCAGGTGATGATCCCAGGGTCCTAGGATCCAGTCCCACATTGGGCTCCTTTTCGGGGGGAACCTGCTTCTCCCTCCCCCTCTACTGCTCCCCCTGCTGGTGCTCTTTCTCGCTCTCCCTCTCTCTCAAATAAATAAATAAAATCTTTTAAAAAAATAAAAAAAATCTTAAAAAAATCCATATTCAGGGGAGGAGTCAAGGTGGCAGAGAAGTAGCAGGCTGAGACTACCTCAACTAGCAGGAGATCAGCTAGATAGCTTATCGAAAGACTGCAAACACCTACAAATCCATCGGCATTTCAAAGACAAGAAGAACAGCAATTCTAGAAACAAAAAAACACTTTCTGAAAGGTAGGACTGGCGAAGAAGTGAATCCAAAGCAACGTGAAGATAGAGCCTGGGGGGAGGGGCCGGTGCCCAGCAAGTGGTGGAGCAGCAGAGCACAAAATCAGGACTTTAAAAAAGTCTGTGGGGGCGCCTGGGTGGCTCAGTGGGTTAAGCCGCTGCCTTCGGCTTAGGTCATGATCTCAGGGTCCTGGGATCGAGTCCCACATCGGGCTCTCTGCTCAGCAGGGAGCCTGCTTCCTTCTCTCTCTCTCTCTCTGCCTGCCTCTCAGTGTACTTGTGATTTCTGTCAAATAAATAAATAAAATCTTTAAAATAAAATAAAATAAAAAGTCTGTGCCGCTGAGGGAAATCACTCCAGAGGCTAAACCGGGGTGAAACCCACGCGGGGTCAGCGTGGTCTCAGGTTCTGCAGGGTCACAGAAGGATCGGGGGTGTCTAAGTGTCGCAGATCTTACAGGTGTTAGAACAGGGAAGCCGGCTACAGAGACAGAGCCAACAGTGAGCTCAAAGCTGGGGGTTACCTTGAACCGGTCGCAGGCTTGGTGAGCTTGGAGTGCGGCCGGAGGTCAGGCAGACGGGAGTAACTGGGCGCTGTTCTCTGAGGGCGCACTGAGGAGTGGGGCCTCGGGCTCTCGGCTCCTCCTGGCCGGAGACCAGGAGGCTGCCATTTGTATTCCTGTCCTCCAGAACTCTACGGAAAGCGCTCAGAGAACAAAAGCTCCTGAAAGCAAACCCCAGCGGATTACTCAGCCCAGCCCCTAGTAAGGGCGGTGCAATTCTGCCTGGGGCAAAGACACTTGAGAATCACTACAACAGGCCCCTCCCCCAGAAGATCAACAAGAAATCCAGCCAAGACCAAGTTCACCTACCAAGGAGTGCAGTTTCAATACCAAGGAGAGCAGCAGAAGTCCAGAGGAGGAGAAAGCAAAGCACGGAACTCATGGCTTTTCCCTGTGATTTTTTTTTAGTCTTGCAGTTAATTTAATTTTTTTCTTTCTCATTTTTTTCTCTTCTTCTGCTAAAATTTTTTTAACTTTTACCCTTTTCTTTTTTAATGTTTTTTAACTAGTTTATCTAATATATATATATTTTTCTTTTTTATACTTTTCTTTATTCGTTTTCTTTTTTCAATTCTTTTCTTTTCTTTTTTTATTCTTCTTCTTTCTTTCTTTCTGAACCTCTTTTTATCCCCTGTCTCCCCCCTCACGATTTGGGATATCTTCTGATTTGGTTAAAGCATATTTTCCTGGGGTTGTTGCCACCCTTTTAGTATTTTACTTGCTCCTTCATATACTCTTATCTGGACAAAATGACAAGGCAGAAAAATTCACCACAAAAAAAAGAACAAGAGGCAGTACGGAAAGCTAGGGACCTAATCAATACAGACATTGGTAATATGTCAGATCTAGAGTTCAGAGTGACAATTATCAAGGTTTCTAGCTGGGCTCGAAAAAGGCATGGAAGATATTAGAGAAACCCTCTCGGGAGATATAAAAGCCCTTTCTGGAGAAAAAAAGAACTAAAATCTAACCAAGTTGAAATCAAAATAGCTATTAATGAGGTGCAATAAAAAATGGAGGCTCAGGGACGCCTGGGTGGCTCAGTTGGTTGGACGACTGTCTCCGGCTCAGGTCTTGATCCCAGAGTTCCGGGATCAAGTTTCACATAGGGCTCCCAGTTCCACACGGAGTCTGCTTGTCCATCTGACCTTCTCCTCGCTCATGCTCTCTCTCACTGTCTCTCTCTCAAATAAATAAATAAAATCTTAAAAAAAAAATGGAGGCTCTCACTGCTAGGATAAATGAGGCAGAAGAAAGAATTAGCGATATAGAAGACCAAATGACAGAAAATAAAGAAGCTGAGCAAAAGAGGGACAAACAGATACTGGACCACGAGGGGAGAATTTGAGACATAAGTGACACCATAAGATGAAACAACATTAGAATAACTGGGATTCCAGAAGAAGAAGAAAGAGAGAGGGGAGCAGAAGGTATACTGGAGAGAATTATTGGGGAGAATTTCTCCAATATAGCAAAGGGAACAAGCATCAAAATTCAGGAGGGGCAGAGAACTCCCCTAAAAATCAATAAAAATAGGTCCACACCCTGTCACCTAATAGTAAAATTTACCCTGAAAGCAGCCCAGGAAAAGAAGTCTGTAACAAACAATGGTAAAAATATTAGATTGGCAGCAGATTTATCCACAGAGACCTGGCAGGCCAGAAAGAGCTGGCATGATATATTTAGAGCACTCAACGAGAAAAACATGCAGCCAAGAATACTATATCTAGCTAGGCTATCATTGAAAATAGAAGGAGAGATTAAAAGCTTCCAGGACAAACAAAAACTGAAAGAATTTGCAAACACCAAACCAGCTCTACAGGAAATATTGAAAGGGGTCCTCTAAGCAAAGAGAGAGCCTACAAGTGGTAGATCAGAAAGGAACAGAAACCATATACAGTAACAGTCACCTTACAGGCAATACTATGGCACTAAATTCATATCTCTTAGTAGTTACCCTGAATGTTAATGGGCTAAATGCACCAATCAAAAGGCACAGGGTATCAGAATGGATAAAAAAAACAAAACCCATCTATATGTTGCCCAAAAGAAACTCATTTTAAGCCCGAAGACACCTCCTGATTTAAAGTGAGAGGGTGGAAAAGAATTTACCATGCTAGTGGACATCAGAAGAAAGCAGGAGTGGCAATCCTTATATCAGATCAATTAGATTTTAAGCCAAAGACTATAATAAGAGATGAGGAAGGACACTATATCATACTCAAAGGGTTTGCCCAACAAGATGTTATATCAATTTTAAATATCTATGCCCCCAACATGGGAGCAGCCAACTATATAAACCAATTAATAACAAAATCAAAGAAACACATCAACAATAATACAATAATAGTAGGGGACTTTAACACTCCCCTCATTGAAATGGACAGATCATCCAAGCAAAAGATCAATAAGGAAATAAAGTCCTTAAATGTCACACTGGACCAGATGGCCATCACAGATATACTCAGAACATTTCATCCCAAAGCAACAGAATACACATTCTTCTCTAGTGCACATGGAACATTCTCCAGAATAGATCACATCCTCGGTCCTAAATCAGGACTCAACCGGTATCAAAAGACTGGGATCATACCCTGCATATTTTCAGACCACAATGCTCTGAAGCTAGAACTCAACCACAAGAGGAAGTTTGGAAAGAACCCAAATACATGGAGACTAAACAGCATCCTTCTAAAGAATGAATGGGTCAACCAGAAAATTAAAGAAGAATCGAAAAAAATCTGGAAACAAATGATAATGAAAACTCAACGGTTCAAAATCTGTGGGACACAACAAAGGCAGTCCTGAGAGGAAAATATATAGCGGTACAAGCCTTTCTCAAGAAACAAGAAAGGTCTCAGGTACACAACCTAACCCTACACCTAAAGGAGCTGGAAAAAGAACAACAAAGAAAGCCTAAACCCAGCAGGAGAAGAGAAATCATAAAGATCAGAGCAGAAATCAATGAAATAGAAACCAAAAAAACAATAGAACAAATCAACGAAACTAGGAGCTGGTTCTTTGAAAGAATCGATAAAATTGATAAACCCTTGGCCCAACTTATCAAAAAGAAAAGAGAAAGGACCCAAATAAATAAAATCATGAATGAAAGAGGAGAGATCACAATTAACACCAAAGAAAGACAAACAATTATAGGAACATACAATGAGCAATGCTATGCCAACAAATTTGACAATCTGGAAGAAATGGATGCATTCCTAGAAACATATAAACTACCACAACTGAACCAGGAAGAAATAGAAAGCCTGAACAGACCCATAACCAATAAGGAGATTGAAACAGGGATGCCTGGGTGGCTCAGTTGGTTGGACGACTGCCTTCGGCTCAGGTCATGATCCCGGAATCCCAGGATCGAGTCCCGCATCAGGCTCCCAGCTCCATGGAGAGTCTGCTTCTCCCTCTGACCTTCTCCAAGCTCATGCTCTCTCTCACTGTCTCTCTCTCAAGTAAATAAATAAAATCTTTAAAAAAAAAAAAAAGAAAGAAAGAAACAGTCATCAAAAATCTCCAAACAAGCAAAAGTGCAGGGCCAAGCGGCTTCCCGGGGGAATTCTACCAAACATTTAACGAAGAACTAATTCCTATTCTCCTGAAACTGTTCCAAAAAATAGAAATGGAAGTAAAACTTCCAAACTCATTTTATGAGGCCAGCATCACCTTGATCCCAAAACCAGACAAGGATCCCATCAAAGAAGAGAGCTATAGACCAATATCCTTAATGAACACAGATGCAAAAATTCTCACCAAAATACTAGCCAATAGGATTCAACAGTACATTAAAAGGATTATTCACCACGACCAAGTGGGATTTATTCCAGGGCTGCAAGCTTGGTTCAACATCCGCAGATCAATCAATGTGATACAACACATCAATAAAAGAAAGAACAAGAACCATATGATACTCTCAATAGATGCTGAAAAAGCATTTGACAAAGCACAGCATCCCTTCCTGATCAAAACTCTTCAAAGTGTAGGGATAGAGGGCACATACCTCCATATTATCAAAGCCATTTATGAAAAACCCACTGCAAATATCATTCTCAATGGAAAAAACTGAAAGCTTTTCTGCTAAGGTCAGGAACACGGCAGGGATGTCCATTATCACCACTGCTATTCAACATAGTACTAGAAATCCTAGCCTCAACAATCAGACAACAAAAGGAAATTAAAGGCATCCAAATTGGCAAAGAAGAAGTCAAACTATCACTCTTCACAGATGTTATGATACTATATGTGGAAAACCCAAAAGACTCCACTACAAAACTGCTAGAACTTATACAGGAATTCAGTAAAGTGTCAGGATATAAAATCAATGCACAGAAATCAGTTGCATTTCTCTACACCAACAACAAGACAGAAGAAAGAGAAATTAAGGAGTCAATCCCATTTACAATTGCACCCCAAACCATAAGATACCTAGGAATAAACCTAACCAAAGAGGCACAGAATCTATTCTCAGAAAACTACAAAGTACTCATGAAAGAAATTGAGGAAGACACAAAGAAATGGAAAAATGTTCCATGCTCCTGGATTGGAACAATAAATATTGTGAAAATGTCCATGCTACCTAAAGCAATCTACACATTTAATGCGGTTCCTATCAAAGTACCATCCATCTTCTTCAATGAAATGGAACAAATAATCCTTAAATTTATATGGAACCAGAAAAGACCTCGAATAGCCAAAGGAATATTGAAAAAGAAAGCCAAAGTTGGTGGCATCACAATTCCGGACTATTACAAAGCTGTCATCATCAAGACAGCATGGTACTGGCACAAAAACAGACACATAGATCAATGGAACAGAATAGAGAGCCCAGAAATAGACCCTCAACTCTATGGTCAACTAATCTTCGACAAAGCAGGAAAGAATGTCCAGTGGAAAAAAGACAGCCTCTTCAATAAATGATGCTGGGAAAATTGTACAACCACATGCAGAAAAATGAAATTGTACCATTTCCTTACACCACACACGAAAATAGACTCAAAATGGATGAAGGACCTCAATGTGAGAAAGGAATCCATCAACATCCTTGAGGAGAACACAGGCAGCAACCTCTTCGACCTCAGCCACAGCAACATCTTCCTAGGAACATCGCCAAAGGCAAGGGAAGCAAGGGCAAAAATGAACTATTGGGATTTCATCAAGATCAAAAGCTTTTGCACAGCAAAGGAAACAGTTAACAAAACCAAAAGACAACTGACAGAATGGGAGAAGATATTTGCAAATGACTTATCAGATAAAGGACTAGGGTCCAAAATCTATAAAGAACTTAGCAAACTCAATACCCAAAGAACAAATAATCCAATCAAGAAATGGGCAGAAGACATGAACAGACATTTCTGCAAAGAAGACATCCAGATGGCCAACAGACACATGAAAAAGTGCTCCATATCACTCGGCATCAGAGAAATACAAATCAAAACCACAATGAGATATCACCTCACACCAGTCAGAATGGCTAAAATCAACAAGTCAGGAAATGACAGATGCTGGCGAGGATGCGGAGAAAGGGGAACCCTCCTACACTGTTGGTGGGAATGCAAGCTGCTGCAACCACTCTGGAAAACAGTATGGAGGTTCCTCAAAATGTTGAAAATAGAACTGCCCTATGACCCAGCAATTGCACTACTGGGTATTTAACCTAAAGATACAAACATAGTGATCCGAAGGAGCACATGAACCCGAATGTTTATAGCAGCAATGTCCACAGTAGCCAAAGTATGGAAAAAACCTAGATGTCCATCAACAGATGAATGGATCAAGAAGATGTGGTATATATACACAATGGAATACTATGCAGCCATCAGAAGAAATGTAATCTTGCCATTTGCGACAACATGGATGGAACTAGAGCGTATCATGCTTAGCGAAGTAAGTCAAGCAGAGAAAGACAACTGTCTTATGATATCCCTGATCTGAGGAAGTGGAGATGCAACATGGGGACTTAAGGGGGTAGGAGAAGAATAAATGAAACAAGATGGGATTGGGAGGGAGACAAACCATAAGACTCTTAATCTCACAAAAGAAACTAAGGGTTGCTGGGGGGAGGGGGGGTTGGGAGAAGGGGGGTGGGGTTATGGACAATGGGGAGGGTGTGTGCCCTGTCGAGTGCTGTGAAGTGTGTAAACCTGGCAATTCAGAGACCTGTACCCCTGGGGATAAAAGTATATGTTTATAAAAAATAAGAAATTTAAAAAATCCATATTCATAAATAAAGTCTTTAGTAAAATAAACTGTAATTAATAAACTAATTTTGGTGAGGCTTTAAAAATTGTTTTTTTGCTTTTGTGACATATTGAGATTTTTAGCTAGTAGGGTTTTTATTCCCTTTTTCCCCATTAAAGCACATAAAGTACATCATAGTTGTCAGTACGATGTCAGTACGATGAAGTATTTTAAGAGACTCAGTTATCACTGTTAAACCTCTTGTCTCATTTCCTGTTATATATATTTGAAGTAATCTCTACACCAAGCGTGGGGCTTGAATTCACAACTCCGAGGTCAGGGGTTCCGTGCTCTACCAACTGAGCTAGCCAGGCACCTGTCATTTTCTTTCTAATATTTTTATGTATGTGGAGAGCACCTGGGTTAAGCAGTGATTAGGGGCAAGGTGATCAAAATGCTTCCTGAACTTTGTTTTGATTTCTTGTGAAATGTCGGTATATAGCTGGGTTTCCCATCTGGCTCACATTAGAGGCATGCTTTCAGGCATCCTAGTTTATTTTTCTCCTTCCCTTTGCCTACCACCTCCTGCCCTTGTTTCCTTTGCCACAGATTTCCTTAGATTCTGGTCGCAAAACCACAGTTTCATTCTTGACTAGTCCCCTTCCTCCTCTCAGAATTCCCACATCCCTTCATTAGCCAAGTCTTCAGGTTCTATCTTTGTGATCTCTAGAACAGACTCTTTCTTTCCATTTTTGTTGTCATCGTTCTAATTGAGAACCTGTATTTTCTCTCACCTAGATTTCTCCTTACTAACATCACAGGTGGCATGGGACACCATGCATTTTTTCCTGAGTAAAAGTTCTGTTCCCTTGGACACATGCTGCCCTACAACTTTATCAAAATTCTGATATTTCTCTTAATTGCTTCCAGGAGTAGGTGTGACACAAGGAAAGACTTTAGGGCAGACAGACTTTGTTTCTATTCTTAGCTCTGCCACTTATTAGCTATTTGATGTTTCCAAACATTACTTTCTTTTCTCTGTACAACAATAGGAATAATAATGTGGGACTACCTTGTAGATCTTTTGAAAGTTTGGAGGTAGAGTATATATAGTACCATACCTGGCACTGGTATTACAGGTGCAAACTAAAAAACACTATATATGCTACCACCTCACTTCTCTGCCTTATTTTCTCTTCCTCTCTGATACTCACTCCAGTCCTATTGAATGAAATGCTTATTCCTAAATATTATCCACATCTCCAAACCTCTACTCAAACTATACGTATGTTCTCCACATGCATGTTCTCCCTCACCTTATCTGTCTGCAGATCTCTCTTAATTTCTATCTCAAATTTCACCTTGTGAGGTAAGCCTTTCTGTTCTTATTGTCCACATTCTACCCAAATAACATTTTTTCCCCTCTTTGGCCTCGTTTCTCATATTATTTTCTTAATTCAGGGACATTCCTTACCACCCTCTACTACCAATTTACATACTCTGATGGGAAGTGCTGGATCATTGAGGAGGAAGGGAAAAAAAAGTCAACCAATTAGCAAGTCCTTAATAAGTGTTCTTTATATTTTCAGCACTGTGTTAGGTTCTGGAGATTCCTTGTTGGTTTTTTTAATTTTTAAAGATTTTTATTTATTTGACAGAGAGTGACACAGCAAGAGAGGGAACACAAACAGGTGAGTGGGAGAGGGAGAAGCAGGCTTCCTGCTGAGGAGGGAGCTGTTGTGGGACTTGATCCTAGGACCCTTGATGACTGAGCCACCCAGGTGCCCTGATTCTGGAGATTCTTTAGTGAACTGTAGAGACCTGGACCATGCCTTTATGAATTTTAGAATTTAGTAGTGATCTTTGGCTTTTGATGCTCAGGAAAATCTTTGGCATGCCTTTAAAATACAGATAACAGAGTATGCACCAAATCAGGAGTTTCTAGAATAGGTGCCTCTAGGTAAAATAGAGTTCTCCAAGTCTAGTAACTACTGGCCTAGCCAAACATTATTTCTTACATGCCTAGAATTGTTATCTTAATGAGGAGGAAGCAGAGGAAGATTTGGCTTAGGAGGTGACATTTAATATAGATAAGGGATATACCCTGACTGAAGTATTAAGTGTATCGAATGTACTCATGGTTCATAAAAATAATTATATATATACACACACACATTTCTATATACACACACACATATATGTGGATATAGATATCAAAATGTTAGGAATGGTGGGCTGGGGCACCTGGGTGGCTCTGTCAGTTAAATGTCTTCCCTTGGCTCAGGTCATGATCTCAGTCATGGGATCGAGCCCCACATTGGGCTCCCTGCTCAGCTTCTCCCTCTCCCTCTGCCTGCTACTCCCCCTGCTTGTACTCTTTCTCCGTCAAATAAATAAATAAATAAAATCTTTAAAAAAAAGAGAGAGAGAGAGATGGTGATTTTGAGTAGAACATACACAGTTTATTATTCTTTAAACATTTCTGAAGTTTGAAAGTATTTCAAAAGAAGAAGCTAATAGGAATGAACAAAAATTAATTGGGTCTAGAAATTGTGTGAGATTTCATTTTTTAAAGGTTTGTTTTGTTTTGTTTAGTAATCTCTACACTCATTGTGGGGCTCAAATTCACTACCCCAAGATCAGTAGTCTTGTGCTCTTCCAACTAAGCCAGCCATGTGCCCCAAAGTTGTATAACATTTCAATAAGCAGAGACGTAGATTATAGGATTGATGGCAGGGTGTAAGTATTCCAGGCTGAAAGGACAGTGTAATCACAAGACCAGCAAAGGTAGAGAAGACTAGAAGTTGATAGTATGAGGTAAGAAATCAGTCAGGTAAGCAGTCAGGTGTGACTGAACTACAAGTTGCAATAAAAGAAATGAGTGGAGCCAGATTATGAAGCTCCATGTATGCCTTGCAAGTTTAGTCTTTATCATTTAAACTAGTGGTTGCCAAGTAGAATGCTCATAGCCCAAGTAGTAAGGAAAATGATCTGTTGAAGTATACCAAGAAAATTTTGTAACTTCTGTTTGAATATATGTTACCTCTTTTTTACCTCATCTAAATTTCTATTTTATGTGTTTTAAAAAATATGTATATACAGTTTACAAATAAATATCATATATGGGATTGCTAAAAATTTTTTTTATCAAAGTTGAGAGACCACTCCTTTAGACATTTTCCTGTATTGTAATTATAGCAATATCTTTAAAAATGCAAAACTAACTAGTCCCTGTATGTATGCATGTGTATATGTGTGTATACATACATTTGGGTATATGTTTATAGGCTTTTAACAAATTAGTCTTTAGGATAAAGTCCAAATCTGAATCAGATTTTTTTAAAAAGATTTTATTTATTTATTTGACAGAGAAACCACAAGTAGGCAGAGAGGCAGGCAGGGGGGGAGGGGAAGCAGGCTCCCTGCTGAGCAGAGAACCTGATGGAGGGCTGGATCCCAGGACCCTGGGATCATGACCTGAGCTGAAGGCAGAGGCTTTAACCCACTGAGCCACCCAGGCACCCTGATTGAGAAGAGCTTTTAAAGTCACACTTAAATCTGATTCAGAGGGCTCCTGGGTGGCTCAGTGGGTTAAAGCCTCTGCCTTCAGCTCAGGTCATGATCTCGGGGTCCTGGGATCGAGCCCCGCATCGGGCTCTCGGCTCTGCAGGGAGCATGCTTCCCCCGCACCCCTGCCTGCCTCTCTGCCTACTTGTGAATTATGTTAAATAAATAAATAACATCTTTTTTTTTTAAGATTTTATTTATTAATTTGACAGAGAGAAATCACAAGTAGACGGAGAGGCAGCCAAAGAGAGAGAGAGGGAAGCAGGCTCCCCGCTGAGCAGAGAACCCAACGCGGGACTTGATCCCAGGACCCTGAGATCATGACCTGAGCCAAAGGCAGCGGCTTAACCCACTGAGCCACCCAGGCACCCCATGAATAACATCTTTTATTTTTTTTTTTTTAAAGATTTTATTTATTTATTTGACAGAGAGAGATTACAAGTAGGCAGAGAGGCAGGCAGAGAGAGAGAGGAGGAAGCAGGCTCCCCTCTGAGCAGAGAGCCCGATGCGGGACTCGATCCCAGGACCCTGAGATCATGACCTGAGCCGAAGGCAGCGGCTTAACCCACTGAGCCACCCAGGCGCCCGAATAACATCTTTTAAAAAATAAATAAATAAAACCTCTTTTCAGTCTACTGCCTACAAATCATACCAGTCTACTCACTGCATCCCTATTTCAGCATTGTTCATGGTGTAAGCCAAGGTCTTTCAGTTTTTTTAATGCACTACCTTGTCTTTACATCTGCAGGATGCTTCTACATAGAATGATCTCATTTGTTTTAAAAAAAAAATCCTTTTACTTGCTTAACTCCAGTTTACTCTTCAAGCCCTATCTTATTTGTTACTTCCCACGGTAGCCCTCTTCTGACTCCCCAGATGGGGTTATAGCCCCTGTGTATAGACTCCCAAGTTCTGAAAAGGCCACTTTCATATTTTTAATGGCTTAAAGTTCTGAGGACAGGAACCTTATCTTTCTTGTTCACTCATTTATCCCAGAGGAAATGCTTGGAATGTTGTTGATCGCCCAGTAAATATTTGTTCAAAAGGAAATGGGCTTGTGTAGCAGCATTAGTGGTGGGATTGCAAAATGGTATAGCCACTTTGGAAGACAGCTTGACAGTATTTTACAAAATTAACTATGCTCTCACCATATGATTCAGCAGTCACACTTCTTGGTATTTACCTAAAGGGTTGAAAGCTTATCTTCACAGAAATACCTGCACTTAGGTGTTTATAGCAGCTTTATTTACAAGGCTGTGCTTGGAAGCAACTTAGATGTCCCTTAGTAGGTAAGTGAATAGGTAAACTGTTAGACCTTTAGATAATGAAATATTTATTCAGTGCTATAAAGAAGTGAAGTATCAAGCAATGAAAAGACAAGAAGGAACCTTAAATGCCTATTACTAAGAGAAAGAGTACTTATTGCTAACTGAAAAAGCTACATACTGTATGATTCCAAGTATATAATATTCTGCAAAAGGCAGAACTATGGAGACAGTATAAAAAGATCAGTGGTTGCCAGGGTTCAGATAGAAAGAGAGATGGAGGGGCACCTGGGTGGCTCGGTGGGTTAAAGCCTCTGCTTTCAGCTCAGGTCATGATCCCAGGGTCTTGGGATTGAGCCCTGCATTGGGCTCTTTGCTTAGCAGGGAACCTGCTTCCCCCCCAACCACTGCCTCTCTGCCTACTTGTGATCTCTGTCTGTCAAATAAATAAATAAAATCTTTAAAAAAAAAAAAAGATGAAATGGCAAAGCAAAGAGAATTTAGGGTAATGAAACTATTCTGTATAATGATGAATACAAGTCATTATAAATTTGTCCATATCCAATAGTGAACCATAAAATGTAAGCTGTGGATTTTGGGTGATAATGATATACCAATGTAGGTACGTTAGTTGTAACAAATGTACCATTGTGGTAAGGGATCTTGATAGTGAGGGAGGCTGTGCATGTGAGGAGGTAGGGTTTGTATGGAAAATCTTTGTACCTCAATTTTGCTGTGAACCTAAAACTGCTTTTTTAAAAAACCATTAAAATATAGGCAAATCTATAATATAGAACATTCTACAAGAAAAAAAGAGAGGGGTATGCAGCCATCATTTAGGGAAATGCTAATCAGAACCACAGTGAATACCACTTCAATACATTAGGATGGCTATAATCAGAAAGACAGCCAATAACAAGTATTGGGAGGATGTGGAGGAATTAATATATTGCTCATGGGAGTGTAAAATGATACAGCTGCTTTTGAAAAACACTTTGGCATTTCTTCACAATGCTAAACACAGAGTTAACATATGACCCACAAATTCCACTCCTAGGTATATATGCCCAAGAAATATGAGACCAAGTCTTTACAAAAACTTGTATGTGAATGTTCATAGAAGTGTTATTCAAAATGTGGGAAAAAACCTAGATGTCTATACTAGCTCATAGCTAGTACCAGAATACCATAGCTTGGGTGGCTTGAACAACAGACATTTATCTTCCACAGTTCTGGAGTCTGGAAAGTCCAGCATTAAGGTACTGGCTGATTTAGTTCCTGGTGAGATATTGGCTTGCAGCTGCCTTCTCCATGTCCTCACATGACTCATGCAGGAAGATTGAGAGTGTGGTCCAATCTTTTCCTCGTCTTCTAAGGACACTCATCCCATCATGGGGCCCCACCTTCATGACCTCATCTAAATCTAAATGAACCTAAAACTGCTTTTTTAAAAAACCATTAAAATATAGGCAAATCTATAATATAGATTACCATCTAAATCTAATTACCTTCATTGTGTGTGTGTGTGTGTGTGTGTGTGTGTGTTTAAAGATTTTATTTATTTATTTGACAGAGTGAGAGAACACAAGCAGGGGCAACAGTGGGGAGAAAGAGAGGTAGAAGCAGACTCCCTGCCAAGCTGGGAGCATGATGTGGGACTCAATCCCAGGACCCTGGGATCATGACCTGAGCCCATGGCAGACGCCTAACCATCTGAGCCACTCAGGCGCCCCCCTAATTACCTTCTAAAGGTAATTATATACATGCTATAATATGAATGAGCCTTGAAAATATGCTGAGTGAAAGAAACCAGACAGAAAAGATTGCATATTGTATGATTCTATTTATATGAAAAGTCCAGAACAGGCAAGTCTATAGAGATAGAAAATACATTAGTGGTTGTCTAGGGTTGAAGAGTAGGGAGTTTTGAAGAGAAATAGGGAGTGACTACAAATAGGTATGAAATTTCTCTTTGGGATGATGAAACTGTTCTAAAATTAGATAATGATGATGGTTGCACAGTCTGAACATTTAAGAACAATTGAATTGCGCACCTTAAATAAATTAATTTTATAGTATGTGAATTATCTCAATAAAGCTGATAAATTTTAGCAAAAATCGTTGGCTTACTTTAAAGTGAGAAAACATTGAGTAGAGAAAGATGATGCTCTTCTATTACATCTCTTCGCATTCTTAAGTAGATTGTTGAAGTAAATTGTAGAGAACTCTGAAAGTCAGGCTTTTAATGATATATAATAAAGAGTACAAGAGAATATTTGAAAAGGTTTGTACCAAAACAGTTCTTGAGTAGAGCACAATTAAGTGGCCAGTCTGCTTTTCAGAATGAGTAGTCATCCCACTGCATTTTAAATTTTTTTTTATTTCATAGTATATTATGTGACTTTAACTCACAGAGTTTGTGGACTTCCCCCTCCCTTGCATTAATTTGTCCACCTTTGCACTTTCTAATATCTTCTTTGAAAAAGAGACATCAACCATTCTGCTTCTTTTTTTTTTTTTTTTTAAGATTTTATTTGTTTGAGGGAGAATGAGCGAGAGAGAGAACACAAGCAGGGGCAGAGGGAAAGGGAGAAGTGCAGTAAGCCCAATGTGGGGTTCAATCCCAGAACCTTGGAATCATGACCTGCTAAAGGCAGATGCTTAACTGACTGAGCCACCTACCCCTGCTTCCTCATTTCTTTAGTAAAATGAGTGCAGTAACTGTTTACTGTCATCTGTCATCTCATGTTAAACAGCAAAAATAATGTGATAATATATTTAGTGGGTTTGTTGTTGTTGTTGTTGTTGTTGTTGTTGTTGTTGTTTTTAAAGCAGGAATAATGGAACACTCTTGGTTTCTGCTCAAGTCATGATCTCAGGGTTGTGAGATTGGGCCCTGTGTTGGACTCTGTGCTCAACTTGGAGTCTCAAGGTTCTCTCCCTTTTCCTCTGACCCTTCTTATTGCGCTCTCTCTCTCTCAAATAAGTAAATCTTTAGGAAAAAAAAAAAAAAGTAACAAGGGATACATGGGTGGCTCAGTCGGTTAAGTGTCCAATTCTTGGTTCTGGCTTAGGTCATGATATTCGGGTGATGGTCTCAAGCCTGTCCCAGACTCCACACTCACCTTGGAGTCTGCTTGAGATTCTCTCCTTCTTCCTCCTCTTCTCTGCCCCCTACTGGTGTTGCACGTGCATGCTCTCATAATTAATTAATTAATTAATTAATTGAAATCTTTTTTGGAAAGTAAGAGTACAAATTATTTGGTGACACCTCCATTTACCATGTGTGTTGGGCCAACTCTTATACATCCTTAAGGCTAACTTCCATGTTTTTTTTTCTTTGTCTTTCATAAGTGCCCTCTACTGTGCTCCCATGGTACTCTGTATATCTCTTTATCATATCTCTACCTACTGGCTTCTTCTCTGCCTGTCTCTTCCATTAGACTAGATGCTTCATTAAGGCAAATGATTGGATCTTATCTTTGTACTGTAACTGAGTTTGGCAAATAGGATTTGTTGTTTGTTGAATTTAACTTAATGTGGAACCCTTTTTGCTAGTTGTAATAGGGACCGATACTTGGTTAGCTAATTTTTAAAAATTCAAAACAGAATTATTATAAAATTATGTATATACCTACCTTAAATTTTTATTTTATTAAAACATAGTTATATAATCTTTGACAATTATTTGATATATGACATGGTCTTGGGATCCTAATTATAGTTTTACTTAGATTTTCTTTCATTAAAAAATAGAAGTTTAAAAAACCCTAAAATGAAAGTTTATTTAAAATAGAGGCACTTGGGAAGAACTTGGAGAACTAAATATGGAATCTTTAGATTTTTACTATTTTTTTTCTCAATCTAACAGGTGTCTTACCCACAGTTAATTCAATAGCAGTATTTATTAGCAACTCACTTTTATTGAGTCTGTTTTAAGCATTTTAAATAGTTTTTGTAGAAACAAGAGCTCACTTTGCAGTCATATTTCTGATAACTAAATGTGGTGGCATTAACAGGTTTGGGAACAAACATAACTCTCTAGCTCTTAGTAAGTATATACAATTCAACAATTCAAAAGTATACAATTCAGCTATTTGGATAAAAGTACTAGAGTAGCTAACTAGCTATAATCATCATCCTGTAATATTGAAGCTGCAAATCTTATCGTGAGAGGCAGACAGTCTCTCCTTTGCTGTCCTGTCTACCGCTCCCTTGCAGTGTAGTCAACAAACTTCTGTCTCTGTTAAAATAAAAAAAGGCTTATCCTGAGTATCAGGTAGTATATTTTACAGAAAGAATGGAAAATACTGTTTAATCCAATGAATCCACTTAGTGGAGGGAATTTATGAGAATTTATACTATACTTGGTTTTTTTTCCTATACCAGAATTTCATCAATTATAGAACTTACTCAGAGTCTGCTGTACTCTGCTATAGATTTTATAAATTTTGTTCTTAAAATTCAGTGCTTTGCATTGTCTTACTATCTTCTCACATAACTCTGGCCAGCCCCAAAGAATTTTATGCTAATCGTCTTTTTTTATTTGTTTGTTTTAATTTCAGTGGTAGGAATGGGATCCTGGTGCTTCCACATGACTCTGAAATATGAAATGCAGGTCAGTAATGACAAAATTAACTAAATGCTTATTTCTCTTCACCCAGAGACACTTAAGATTTGAGGAAACAGTACATTACTAGAGGGTGCTATTGAGATAAGAGACTGAAGGGGAAAAAGGGATTACATCTCTGGAGCTTTTACTTCAGGCCAGAGGATTGAAATTGACTAAGTGGAATAAAGAGGAGAGCAAATAAGTTAGTTGCCCATGGAGAAAACAAGTGAGAGCACTATAGGTTTTGACCTCCTCTGTGCAAACATATGTATAATGTTAGCACAGGATTAGGGAGTAGAGACACCTGGAGACATTTTAAAAAGACAGTTCACTAAGATAATATATTCTTTGATGCCTATTTTTCCTCGTGTCTCTTTTATGGCATCCCTTTGAATGGATGGTTCCTTTAGTTAGCAAAGTTTTAGAGCTATGCAAGGATTTTTATTTACTGTCCTTACTCTCGGAGGCCATACATATCTAGTTCTCAGTCTTTTGACCTTTTTATTCCCTATTGCTAACCCAGAAGCTCATAGAACAGCACTGTCCAGTAGAAATATAATGTGAGTATATATGTAATTTAAATTTTTTTTGGTAATCACATTGAGGAAGGCCATGTTGAAAAGAAATAGGTGAAATTAATTGTAATAATATATTTTATTTAACCCAATATATTCAAATATTATTTCAACATGTAATCAGTATAAAAATTTTTTACTGAAATGTTTCATGTTTTGAAATAAGGTGTATATCTCAATTTAAATTAGGTTTATTTCCAGTGCTCAGTAGCCATATAAGGCTGGTGGCTACTAATTGGAGAATGCTATTCCAGAGGATGTATGAATTTTTAATTACAGTTATTTAAATGTATAGGAATTAATTCTTAGGAATGATTCTGATATTCAACATGTATTTATAATACATAATAAAATACCAGAGAACTGTTTAAGATTTAAGGAGACCAAAGAGACATGACAACTAAATATAATGTGTGATTCTGGACTGGATGGTTGTGTGTGTGTGTGTGTGTGTGTGTGTGTGTGTGTGTGTGTATGTATGCTTACATTTATGGTATTATTGGGATGCTTAGAAAAACTTAAAGGAGGTCTGAGGATTATATGGTAGTAGTAAATCAGTGTTAATATCCTGATTTTGTTGGTAGTATTGTGCCTATGTAGATGAATATCTTTTTTTAAAGATTTAATTCATATGCCATAAAATTAACCATTTTAAAGTATGTTAGTTAATTGTTTTAAGTACACTTACAAAATTGTGAAGCTATCACCATTATCTAATTACAGAACATTTTCATCACCCCAAAGAGAAACCTCATGCCCATTAACTCTCCCTCCTCATTACTCCTTCCACCCTGCCTCTGACAACTACTAAACTACTCCCTATCTCTGTGGATTTGCCTGTTCTGGACATTTCATAGCAGTGGGTCATATAGTGACCTGTTAGGTCTAGCGTCTTTGACTTAGGCTGAATAATATTCCATTACATAGATATACCAATTTGGTTTATTCATTTACCAATTAATGGGCTTTGGGTTGTTTCCACTCTTTGGTTTTTATGCATAATGCTTCTTTGAACATTGGTGTGCAAGTTTTTGTGTGGATATATGTTTTCTGTTATTTCAGATATATATTTATTAGAAATGGAATTGCTAGGTCACATGGTAATTCTGCATTTAACTTTTTATTTAAGTTAAAAAAAGTATTGTTTTATGTGCTTTGGTGAGTGCTGTGAAGTTTGTAAACCTGGTGATTCACAGACCTGTACCCCTGGGGATAAAAATATATGTTTATAAAAAATAAAAAATTTAAAAAAAAAGTATTGTTTTGCATTTTACCTTTTGAGGAGCTACCAGACTGTTTTTCAAAGTGACAAATTTTTTCAAAATTCCCACCAGCAATTTTCTTGATATCCTTGCCAGGTGATTGTCCTTCTTTTAGATTATAGCCATCTTGCTGGATATGAAGTGATATCTTATTGTGGTTCTGATTTATATTTCCCTAGTGACCAGTGATGTTGAACATTTTTCATGTGCTTATTGCCCATTTGTAATCTTCATGGAAGAAATGTCTGTTCAGATCCTTCTCCCATTTTTAAATTGGGTTATTTGCCTTTTTAATCATTGAGTTGTAAGAGTACTTTATATATTTTGGGTACTAGACCCTTACTGAATACATAGTTTTCACTTTTCTTCCATTCTGGGCTTTTTTTTCATTTTCTTAATAACATCCTTTGAAGCAAAAAAGTTTTTTTGATTTTGTTGAAATCCATTGTTTTTTCTTAGGTTGCTTGTGTGGTTTTTTTGTTTTGTTTTAGTTAGGTTTTGGTTTTTCAGGGAGAGAGTGTGCAGGGGGAGGGAGAGAAAGAATCTTAAGTGGGCTCTGCACTAGGCTCGATCTCATGACCCTGAAATCATGACCTGAGCCAAAATCAAGAGTTAGATGCTTAACCAACTGAGCCACCCAGGCACCCCAGGTTGCTTGTGCTTTAGATATCATATGTAAGAAACCATTGCTTAATCCAAGATCATGAAGGTTTATACCTATATTTTCTTCTTTTTTTTTTTTTTTTTAAGATTTCAACAGAAAGAGGGAGAGAGAGAGAACACAGGAGGGTGAGTGGCAGGCAAAGGGAGAGGGAGAAGCAGGCTTTCTGCTGAGCAGGGACACAGGACTCAATAGGAGGACCCTGGGATAATGACCTGAGCTGAAGACAGTTGCTTAACCAACTGAGCCACCCAGGCGCCCCATATATTTTCTTCTAAGACCTTTATAGTTTTAGCTCTTATATTTAGGTCTTTGGTCTATTTTTTTTTTAATTCGAGTATAATTGGCATAAAATATTATATCAGTTTCAGGTATATGGTGATTGAACAAATCTATATATTATTCATTGTTTATCATAATAAGTGTACTCTTAATCCCCTTCATCTATTTCACCCACTCTTCTCCCTCTGGCAACCACCAATTTGTTTTCCATATTTAAGAGTCTTTTTTTGTCTCTTTATTTCTTTGTTTTGTTTCTTAAATTCTACATTTGAGTAAAATCATGATATTTACATTTCTTTGATATATTTCACTTAACATTATACCCTCTAGATCCATCTGTGTTACTGCAAGTGGCAATGTTTCGTTCTTTTTATGACTGAAATCTTATTTATCCATTCATCTGTGAATGAACACTTGGGTTGCTTCGTATCTTGGTTATTGTAAATAATGCTGCGGTAGACATAGTGGTGCATGTATCTTTTCAAATTAATGTTTTCATTTTCTTTGGGTAAATACCCAGTAGTTGAATTATTGGATCACATGGCAATTCTGTTTTAACTTTTTTGAGGAACCTCTGTACTGTTCTACAGTGGCTGTACAGTTTGCATTTCCCAACAGTGCATGAGGGTTCCTTTTTCTCCACATCCTTGCCAATACCCGTTGTTCCCTGTGTTCTTAAATTTAGCCATTCCGCAGGTCTGAGGTGATACTGCATTGTGGCTTTGATTTGCATTTCTCTGATGATGAGTGATGTTGAACACTTTTTATGTTTGTTAGCCATCTGTATGTTTTCTTTGGAGAAATGTCTGTTCATATCCTATGCCCATGTTTTACTTGGAATTTTTTTGGTGTTGAGTTGTGTAAGTTCTTTATACACTTTGGATACTAACCTGTTACTAGGCATATCATTTGCAAATATCTTCTCCCATTCAATAGGTTATCTTTTAGTTTTGTTGGTTATTTCCTTTGCTATGCAGAAGCTTTTAGTTTTGATATAGTCCCAATAGTACTTTAGTTATTATTTATTTATAGTTATTTGCTTTTGTTTTCCTTGCCTTAGGAGATATATCTAGAAAAATGTTGCTGTGGCTGATACTGCTTGTGCTCTCTCTTAGGATTTTTTTGGTTTCAGGTCTCATACTTAGGTCTTTAATCCATTTTGAGTTTATTTTTGTGTATGGTATAGAAAGTGATCTAGTTTTGTTCTTTTGCATGTAGCTGTCCAGTTTTCCCAGCATCATTTGTTGAAGAGGTTGTCTTTCTGCCTTTGCATATTCTTGTCTCCTTCGTCATAGATTAATCAACCAGGTAATCGTGAATTTATTTCTGGGCTGTCTATTCTGTTCCCTGATCTATGGGTCTGTTTTTTTTCTTGCCAATACCATACTGTTTTTTTTTTTTTTTTAAGATTTTATTTATTATTGGACAGAGAGAGAGATCACAAGGAGGCAGAGAGGCAGGCAGAGAGAGAGGAGGAAGCAGGCTCCCCACTGAGCAGAGAGCCCAATGCGGGGCTAGATCCCAGCACCCCGGGGATCATGACCCAAGCCGAAGGCAGAGGCTTAACCCACTGAGCCACCCAGGCGCCCCCTATTTTGATTACTGTCTCTTTGTGTAGTATATCTTGAAACCTGGGATTAAGATATCTCTAGTTTTGTCCCCCACCCCAAGATTGGTTTGGCTATTCAGGGTCTTTTGTGGTTCCATACAAACTTAAGGATTATTTGTTCTAGTTCTGTGAAAAATGCTGTTGATATTTTGGTAGGGATTGCATTGAATCTATAGATCGCTATAGGTAGTATGGACTTTTTAACAGTATTTGTTCTCCTGATTCTTTAATCCATTTTAAATAATTTTTTTTAATGTGATATGAGGTCTGGGTTTAACTTCATTCTTTTGCATGTGGATATCCAGTTACCCCATAATCATTCATTGAAAAGAATGTTCTTTATCCATTCAGTTTTGTTGGCACCCCTGTTTATGATGGTCAAGCAATCATAAGTGTATAAATTTATTTCTTGATTCTCAGTTAAACTCTCAGTTCTGTTCCATTGACCTGTATGTCTTTACTTATGCCAGTACTAGTACCACACAGCCTTGATTACTGTAGATTTGTAGTAAGTTTTGAAATTGGGATCTGTGAGACCTCCATATTTGCCCCTTTAAATAAAAATTCTTTAGGCATTTCCATGTGAATTTTAGGATCAGCTTTTCAATATCTTCAAAAATTAGCTGGGATTTTGAAAGGGATTCCATTGAATCCATAGAGCACTTTGGAGAGTATTGCTATCTTTATTTTTTTCTTTGTATTTACTTTTATTTTGCATATGATCTACAATAAAGATTATTTTGGTAATAAAATATTTTAAAACTTAAGTTAGATGATTTTTTTGCTAATTTGTAACTTTATGAGTAGTATTGCTATCTTCAGTATTGTCTTTCAATCCATGAACCTAGGATATCTTCCCATTTATTAAGACTCTTGTTTCTTTCAATGATGTTTTATAGTTTGTGTGCAAATATTGACTTGTTAAATGTATTCATAAGTGTTACAGTTTTTGATGGTATTGTAAATGAAATTTTCTTAATTTCATTATTTTGATTTCTCATGCCTAATTTATAGAAATAACAATGATTTTTGCATATTGTTATTGTATCCTGCAACTTTGCTAAACTTTTTTCCCTGTAGTAGTTTTGTGTGTGTGCATATGTGGATTTGTTAGGGCTTTCTGTGTACACAATCATGTCATATGCAAGTAGGGATCATTATATGTCTTCCTTATCAATTGGATGCCTTTTACTTATTTTTCTTGCCTAGTTGCCCTAAATAGAACTTTTAGTACACTGTTGAATGGAAGTGGAAAGACCAGATATCCTTGTTTTGTTCCTGATCTTAGGAAAAAAGCTTTTAGTTTTTCACCATTAATTACATTATCAGCTGGAGTTTTGTATGGATGCCCTTTTTAAGTCTGAGGAAGTTCCCTTCTATTCCTATTTTGTTGAGTGTTTTTATCAAGAAAAGATGTTGGAATTTTCAGATATTTTTTTTTCTGAGTCTCTTGAAATAACCAGGTTGTTTTTCTCCTTTATTATATTCGTATGGTCTAGTACACTGAGTCTCATATGTTGAACCAACCTTGCATTCCTGTGATAAATTCCATTTGGTCAAGGCATGTAATCCAAGTGAGTATCTTTGTAGGAAACATGCACTAGAGTACTTAGGAGTAATAAAACTTCATGTCAGCAATTTACTCAAACAGTTCAGAGGTTAAAAAAAAAAAGTTCTTTGTATTGTCTTTCAAACTTTTTTGTACCTTGAAATTGTTTCAATTATTTTTTTGATAAAAAAACAATATACGTGTTCTTTAACCCCAGCAATTACACTCCTAGGAATACCTTCTTAAAAAGTAATCAGAAACAGGGAAAAGATGTTTTACAAGTATGTTATATAGGTGGAGTGTTACACATAATAAAGGTTTTTAAATGATCTAAATACTTAACAAAGGGAGATTGTTAATATCTACTATGATATATCTATGTGTTGAAATGTACTGTTGCCATTTAAAATAATATTTCAGGGACACCTGGCTGGCTTGTCAGTAGAGCATGTGACTCTTGATCTCAGGATCTTGAGTTCAAGCCCCACACTGGGCATAAAGCTTACTTAAAAAAATAGAATAAAATAAAGGAAGCATGATCTCTGGTACATTTAAAAAGTAAATAAATAAAATATTTTGAAGACTTTTGAAATGGGAAAATGTTATAAAGACAAAACTTTATGTACTGTGATAATTAATTTTATAAGCAATAGAGGAAAGACTAGAAGGAAGTACATTTTGCTTCACTTCTTTTCCTTTGTTACAAAGTTTGTAATCTGTGGCTCAAAATTATAATAACTCCCACCTACCCATAAAATATCCTTAAACTTGGGCGCCTGGGTGGCTCAGTGGGCTAAGCCTCTGCCTTCAGCTCAGGTCATGATCTCAAGGTCCTGGGATCAAGTCCTGCATTGGGCTCTCTGCTCCGCAGGGAGCCTGCTTCCCCCTCTCTCTGCCTGCTTCTCTGCCTACTTGTGATTTCTCTCCCTCTCTCTCTCTCTCTCTCTCTCTGTGTCAAATAAATAAATAAAATCTTAAAAAAAAAAATCCTTAAAGTCCCTGCCCCTTGCTTTCTAAGCAATATTCAGTTCTTTTTTTTTTTTTTTAAGATTTTATTTATTTATTTGACAGAGAGAGATCGAAGTAGGCAGAGGGGCAGGAGGAGAGAGAGGAGGAAGCAGGCTCCCTGCTGAGCAGAGAGCCCTATGTGGGGCTCGATCCCAAGACCCTGAGATCATGACCCGAACAGAAGGCAGAGGCTTAACCCACTGAGCCACCCAGGCGCCCCCAATATTCTGTTCTGATCAAGCTCAATTATCTGTGTATTCTGTGCCTGAAATGAGTAGCTAAATATTGGTCATAGAAATTATATCCCTTTGTTAAATCTCACTTTTAAGTTATTGAACAAAAATCTCAACCACTCAGTGCCATAAGATAGTACCATTACATTTCCTGACAGTTTCCATTCTCTAGAATTATTATTTCACACTTGCTGCTCTTTTTAGATTTCTTTTTATATCTTTTTTTTTTTTTTTTGCCTCATATCCTCTTCTCCTCAGTGATACTGTCACCAGTATTTCATTAATAATATAAAAGCTAGTAAGACATTCCCTCATCTTTTTACCACTATCATCTTCCTCCTATTATTGTGGAAGAAATGTCCCAGCTCCTCTCAAAGACTCAAGCCTGCAGTTAGTTACATACTCCCAGTCATTTGCTCCACCAGTCTTTTTGAAAGTCACTACACTCATTCACTGCTGTCTGCTTACACACATACTCAACTAACTCCCCTCCTTTAAAAATGACTTCTCCCTGGATGGCCATCTGGGCTGCTCTTTACACAATGGCTTTGTGGTTTTTAGAGGAGATACTGTAACTAGTCTCTGCACAGTAAGATTTCTTGCATGGCAGCTCTTCAAGCTTCTTCTTTTTTGTTTGTTTGTTTTTACGATTTTATTTATTTGAGAGAGAGAGAGCATGCATGCACACAGGTGCACAAGTAGTGGGAGGGGCAGAGGGAGAAGGAGAGAAGCTAGACTCTCTGCTGAGCACAGAGCTGGCTAAGGGGCTAGATCCCTCAACCCTGATATCATGACCTGAGCCAAAACCAAGAGTCAGATGTTTAAACAACTGAGCCATTCAGGTGCCCCAGCACTTCAAGCTTCTTGATGTGGAGTAGAAACTTCAGGAAGCCACTGAGCAGCTTTGTTTTCTTGTTGTTCCTGTAACCAGTGTTGGGCATCAAGATCTAGCCCTTGAATCTTCCATGCACCCTATTGTCAATGCTTTTGAGTTTCCACCAGTCATGATTAATTTTCATGTATCAGTCTGACTTGTGCCAGATGAACTTCTTGGTCCATTAAAAAGTTAATCACAGGTCTGAGGGCAGCCATGATGTTGAGTAGGAGATGGCCGCCACTTCTGCAGGCAGTGCTGAGGAAAAGAGGGGCTCTGGCCCATCTTTTAGTCCTGGGCTATCTTCTCTATATTCTCTCCTAGGTGATCTCATATAATGTCATGATTCTTATGCTAATGATTTCAAAACATCTGTCTTCAGTTCTAACCTCATCTTTGAGCTCTAGATTTGTACAACCAACTACATGTTTGACATACCACTTCAATGTCTAATAGAAATCTTAACCTTTAATGTGGGCAATATGTAATTCTTTATTTCTTTTTCCATACCAGTTCCTCCGCTAGTATCCACTGTGATGCCATCAACCACCCAAAATGCTAAAGCTAAAAACTAGAGTCATCCTTGATTTCTTTCTTCTCCTCATACCTCACATCATATCTGTTAGCCATTCTTCTGTTTTTTGTTTTTTTGGTTTTTTTTTTTAATATAACTGGAATGGGGCACCTGGGTGGCTCAGTGGGTTAAGCCTCTGTCTTTGGCTCAGGTCTTGATCTCAGGGTCCTGGGATTGAGCCCTGCATCGGGCTCTCTGCTCAGCAAGGAGCCTGCTTCCCTTCTCTCTCTGCCTACTTATAATATTGCTGTCGAATAAATAAATAAAATCTTTAAAAAATATATAACTGGAAAATGTGTTCCGTTGCATATCCTTGTGTAAGCCATCCCATCTCATTTCCTGGCTCTTCGATAGTCATCCAAGGTAGTCTTTTAAATTTTAAATCAGGTCGTATTGTTCTTCTGCTGAAAACTCTCCAATACATCTATTTGCACTTAAAATGAAATCTAAATTTTTTACTGTGACCTAGTAGATCTGGCCCCGGTTTTGTCCTACAACTTCAGTTTTTACTCTTCCTCTGAATTTTTTGCTACATTCCAGTCACACTGGCCTGATCTCCCCCAACTAGAATGTAAACTTCTTAAGAACAGAGATCCCACTTCTCTTAAATACCCACTGTACTTTAGCGTATAGGCTAGTGCTGGCACATGGCATCTGCCCAATAAATATGTAAACGAAAGGGAGGAAGGGGGTAAGGAGGAAAGGAAGGACATTTAATTAAAGACATGAGTAAATAACTAAAGAGATGCATTAAAGTATTAAATAGTGGTTTTCCCTGGATCGTGGGATTGCAGGGCATTATATTTCTCACTTGCATTTCTATGTTTTTTAGATTTACTGAAATAAATGAAATAATTTTGTAATAAGGAAATAAATGTTTATGGTTGTTTTAAAAGAAAAGAGACTTTGAAAGACTCAAATGTGGTTTGGAGGAGTAGTAATGATAATAAGCCAATCTGAACAACCTTCATCCTAAAGCAGACTACCTTCTGTTCTTGGGGGGTGGGTATTTAATTCAGTTTTGAGTTTTATTTAGGTGGCAGATTATTATTTTCCAAACATATTAACACCAATATGTCTCGTCCCACCTGCTTTTCTTACAGTGTGGCACTGACTCTCCTCAAGAGTTGGGGTCTTTGTTCTCCTTGCCCTTGAATCTGGGCAAGACTGTTACTATGGTAGACATAAAGTTATATGACTTCCAAGAGTGAGTCACAAAAGGCAATAGAGCTTCTTCCTCATCCTCCTGGGATGCTTACCTTTGGAACCCAGGTCTATGTTGTAAGGAAACCAGTCAGCCATGTGGAAAGGCTCATGTATGTTCCTACCACAACCTCCCCTGAAGTTCCCAGGCTGCAGCCACATCAGCTGCCCAAAATTTGAGTGTGTGATTCTTAAGATGATTCCAGCACCAGCCTTTGAGCTGTCCTAGCTGATTCTGAGTGAAGGAGAGATGAACTGCTCCCTCCGAGTTCTGCTCATAATGCATATTTTTTTTTTTTTTGCATATTTTTAAAAATATTTTTACTTATTTATTAGAGAGAGAGAAAGCACAAAAGCGGGGGAGCTGCAGGCAGAAGGAGAGGGAGAAGCAAACTCCTGGCTGAGCAGGGAGCCTAGTGCAGGGCTTGATCTCAGGACCCTGGGATCATGATCTGAGCCAAAAGCAGACACTTAACGACTAAGCCACCCAGGCACCAAATGCATATTAACCAGCAAAGTATATATTGATATTTTAGGCCACTGAGTTTTAAGGTTGTTTGCTATATAGTAAAAGATAACTGGAATAATTTTAAAACATATCTATTTTAATTCTGGGCATATGGCTATCTCTGATATTCCCTTATACACATATTTTCTAAGACTTAGTTAAGTTTTTAAATTTCTAGCATCATTCCTCTTGTCCATCATGTTGTTCCTAAAACAGTAACCCTGGAAGGTAGTATGTGTCTATCACATATATAAAGAAGCACCTGCATGAATGTGCTGAGACAAGGCTAGGCTAAGTATCTGAGTGAAGGAAGGGATAGGCTCCCCTACTATGTACTGAGTAGATCATGACAGTATTTCATTTCTGAGGACTAACCTGGTTTATGTTCAAATGAGAAACACCAGAATGTTGAAAGAACTAAAACTATAGTCGTGATGCTTGAGGGGAAGGAACTGGGACTATTTTAGCTTGAAGAAGAGAAGACATGCCGCTCACTCAGCTGTACGTACCAGACTCTCTCAGTTCTATGCATTTTTCATGTTTGGCCCTACCGCACTTCCCTTTCTCCCTTGGGCAGTTCCTGTTCATCTTTCAAACTCTAAGCCAAAGTGGCAGCTCAACTAAGAGGCCTTTCACGGTCCCGGAGTTGGATATGTACTCTTCATATGTTCTTCTACAACATTCTGTGCTTGTTACTGCCCTTATCTTTTGTTTTATAAATATATTTATATCTTTCTTCTGTATCAGCATGTGGGTTACCTAAGAGCAGGGACTCTGTCTGGTTGACCTTGGTGTATCCCATACTTATAGTGCACATAACACTACGTAAATGTTTTATGAATCAGTATTTAAAGGGTTGACATGTTGAAAGAATTCGATTTATGCTTTGTGGTCCTAGTGGTGGTAAAGGTAAAGAGACTTCTTGCTCAACATAGGAAGAATTTTCTGAGCTAGTAGATGGTAAGAACTTCCTTCAGAGATCTTGAGTCCTCTGTCCTTGGAAATGCCCAAGTATAAGCTAGACACACACTTTCATTAGTTCAGAAATTAGTACCTGGGTAACAGATCTGCATTGGTAAAGATGATACAGTCCTTTCCTCAAGGAATCCATGGTCTCAGAGTGAAGGTAATATGCTAGTGAATGCAGTGGTAAAGGGACCTGCAGTATGCTACGGAATTGAAGAGAAATTATTTAGGGAAGGGAACTGAGAGACAGGGTTTCACGCAGGTGACTCAGATACATGTTTGAGTTGCATCTTCAAAGTTAAATAGGTATTTTCCAGGCCAACTTGAACCTACAGAGTTGAGAGTATATCTGGTATCTAGGGCACTGCAAGTAGTACCTTGTGTTGTAGCCATGGATGGAATGAGAATATGTGGTGATGATGGTGACAGTTCCAACAGTAATAATAGCTAACATTTGTTACTTTATTGACTACCTGCTCTGAGTAGGCATTGAACTAAATATTAGTAAGAGATGTGATTTGGGAAGCTAACCAGAGGCCATATCTAAGCCTCTTGGACTTTATCCCCCGTAAGCCATTATTAGATTTGGAGCAGAAGTGGGACACACTTTGATTTGTATATAAACTTAATTGTTGATAAGATTGTTACCAAGATAACAGAACATTTAAATAGACCAGATGGCCTTTGATCTTGAGATCTCTGATTCTGTGCTTTATTTATCATTTACTGTAATACTACTCTATCACGTTTGGGGACAAATTATATAGATGTCTTATTTCTTCCCTCTTTGGGTCTACAAAGTTGTGCTTGCCTCTCTGGACAGAGATGATATATGAACCAATTTCCCAATGATTTGAGAGGGAAGAACCCTCAGTATTAAAGGATTTTTAAAAACAGCTTCCCCATCTTTTTAATTTAAACGTAAAATGATTGTGAATATTCCTTGAAGGCTTCTTACCTCTTTTCAGGATTAAGTTGTCTCAGCTATGTTAGGCCATTATTTTTTTATGCACAGTCATTGAAGCAAAGTACAAAATGACAGTGCTGCCACTTACTAAACCCTGGTAGACATCGAATCATTTCATCAGCCTGAACTTATCTGGTTGTAGCTGTAAAGAAATTGGAGGCCCATTTTTACTTCTGCCTAAACTGAACATAAGCAGATATTGACATTTCTGTCTTAAGAGTGATTTAGAGCTTAGATGGTATTTTCTTCAGATTTGTTATTGCTAGGTAGCTGCTTGGGCTCCAGATGAATTCTGCTACCACTTTGCTGGCTGTTTGAGCATAGATGCCACTTAATCTTGCTGAGCTTTTGTTTCCTCATCTATTTAATGGATTTACTAATACTTGTAGGAGTATTTTGAGGATCAGTTGATTGGCATATGTGTTAAGTGTCATCATAGGATCTGATAGCTTCCTTCCTTTTTCTTTAACCAGTTAGAATTTCTGAAACTACTATTATTGATTGTTAAGTGATTCATTCCTTTGAGTACTATTGTGTGTGCTCTTGTGAAGAGTAATATATTTTTTTATTAACATATCATGTATTATTTGTTTCAGGGGTTCAGGTCTGTGATTCATCAATCTTACCAATTCACAGCACTCAACATAGCACATACCCTCCCCAGTGTCCATCACCCAGCCACCCCATCCCTACCAACCCCCGCTGCACTCCAGCAGCCCTCAGTTTGTTTCCTAAGACAAAGAGTCTCTTGTGGTTTGTATTCTTCTCTGGTTTCGTCTTTTTCATTTTTCCCTTCCTTCCCCTATGATCCTCTGTCTTACTTCTCAAATTCCTCATATCTGTGAGATCATAGATTGTCATTCTGATTGACTTATTTTGCTTACCATAATACCTTCTTGTTCCATCCACATCATTGAACATGGCAAGGTTTCGGGAGGTTTTTTGATGGCTGCATAATATCCATACACACACACACACACACACACACATTGAAGGGTAATATTTTAAGCTATTGCTAACTCCTTTCTCATGGATTAATGAGAAAGAGCAATGCATTTGGGAGTGGATTTGAGGAAAACATTAGAGAAGGAATAGAGACACTAGAAATGGCCTTCAAGTTAGCGGTGAAAGGTGTCAAAGAACAATTTAGAATCATAGACCTTTAATATTAGAAGAGATTTTTATTTTAAGATTTTATTTATTTATTTGAGAAAGAGAGACAGAGGGAGAACAAACATGGGGGAGAGGGAGAAACAGGCTCCCCATTGAGCAGGGGTAGGGGGTGCAACATGGGACTGGATCCCTGGACCCCAGGATCATGATCTAATCAAATCCCTAGAAGGGATTTTTAAAATGTAGTCCAATCTACAAATTTTATAAATGGAAAAACAGCTTAAGAGAGGTGAAGTAAATTGACTAGAACTTACACAGAAAGTTAGAGACAGGTTAAGGACTACATTTTTTTTTTTTTAAGATTTTACTTATTTTAAAGATTTTATTTTATTATTTTTTTATTTATTTGACAGAGAGACACAGTGAGAAAGGGAACACAAGCAGAGAGAGGGGGAGAAGCAGGCTTCCTGCCAAGCAAAGAGCCTAATGTGGGGCTCCATCCAAGGATCCTGACATCATGACCTGTTCCAAAGGCAGACACTTAACCAACTGAACCACCCAGGCGCCCCTACATTTTGTTTTTATTTATTTGTATTTCCTTTATCTATCTTAGGAATTTGTCTTGCATTGCTGGTGGCTAAAGTATAAAAGCTTCAATTTTTTAGGAGGCTTCTCCCAGATATTTTTTTCATCTTTTCACTCATACAACTCATTGTTTTTTGCTTTCACTAACTGACATATACAGGTATTCATAATCCTGGAGAGGGTAGAGGTAAAGGCAATTTCTTAATTTCTTTAGCTATATGGAATTTTTCTTTGTGTTCTTCTGCTTTTTCTAAGTATTCTCTGCTGAGCATAAATGTTTGATATTAGAAAAAAGAAATAGCTGCTAGTAAAAAAAGAATGCATCCACCCCTTCTCATAAGTAAATAAATATATTTATCCTGGAAAATAAAACCAAAGAAAAATGTGTGTGTTCACCTATCATTTTCTTTATAATACAAAACCAAAAATTGCTTAAATGCTAGGTAATTAATGTAAGCTAATTCAGACTTTATAATGTAAACAACAGATGTTCTAGTTATAAATATTACCTTCTTTCTCCTTAGCTCTCTATCTCAGTGAGTAGAACCACCTTACACTGAAAGCCTGAGCCAAAAACCCATCATTCGTCTTCAATTTCTCCTGCTTTCTCACTTCTGTGGAACTGAAAGCTCAAATACATCTAGCTCTATCTATCTCTACAGCAATGAACTTAATCCATTATCTCCAATCCAAATTTCTGTAACTGTTTCCTAACTGGTGTCCCTGTCTCCCCTATCCATTTGTCACAACAAAATAGAAATACTGTTCCTACAAACAAAACTAATTGTTTTCATTCTTTGAGCAGTATTTGCTAGGCTTGGTACAAGTGTTAGAAATGAGACATGTAAAATGCAGTCTCTGCCCTCCAGAATGCATGCCACTTTTTAAACATCTTTAATACTTCCCCGAGGTTAGGCTCATGGATTTGAACCACAGGCTGTGATCTGGCCTGTGCCTACCTTTTCAGACTCCTCTTCAGTCACACACCCCACCGTCTCCCTGGAACTCTGTGCTCTTTTACCAGTCATAATTTTGCTGCTTAAGGTTTTGAAATAAGACTTCTGTATTTGTATTACCCAGATTTTAAAATCTGTGCCCTTTTAACATATGCTTAGTTCAGTTTAGTTTCTCTAAACAAACAAACAAGCAGCCAACATCTGGAGTCCAGTCTTTTCTTCTGAGCTACAAGTTTGTACTTCTAGTTGCCTGATTGACATTTCAACTTGACTGTCACACAGGTACCTCAAACTCAGTATGTTGAAATTGTTCCTGTCATTTTCTGTCTTCACAGTCTCTGTAAACTGTATTGTCATCAACTGTGGTATTTAGGCAACAAACCTGGGAGTTACCCTTAGGAGTTTCTTCTCCCTCACCTTTATATAAAATCAATCACAAATCCCGGTTTAATTTACTTCCTAAATATTTCTCAAGTCTAGTCACCTCGGTCTATTCTCAATTGTGAGGCCTTAATCCAAGGAGAAACTTTGCTTGGCCTGGACTGCTGTAGCTTCCTAGGTAGCCCTCCCACAACTGTGCTTTTTCACTGTAGAACACTCTACACATACCCGATCTGGCACCATTTGTTTATTATTGTATTTGTCAGCTGAGACTGCTATACAGAAATGCTGTAGACTAGGTGGCTTAAATAGTAGACATGTGTTTTTTCATAGTTCTGGAGGCTTGAAGTCTGAGATCAGGGTGCCAGCATTGGGTCTGGTGAGAGCTGTCTTAGAGGTAGCCGCTCCTTTTTTTTTTTTTTCCCTTAAATGCCCTTTGTTTATTTTAAGTGTAGTTAACATACAGTGTTATATTAGTTTCAGGTATACAGTATGATAATTTAACAGTTCCATATATTACTCAGTGCTTATCAAGATAAGTATACTCTTAATTATTTATTTTTAACATAAATGTACTCTAAATCCCCATCCCCTATTTCATTCATTCTCTCACCCACTTCCCCTCTGGTAAAGTTGAGTCGGTTTTTTGGTTTATCTTTTATTTTTTTTCCCCTTCGTTTTCTGTGTGTTTCTTAAATTCTACATTTGAATGAAATCACGGTGTTTGTCTTTCTCTGACTGGTTCTTGCAAGTTCTCTGTTATCTCTTCTTAGAAGAACATTAATCCCATCCTGAGGACTCCTACCCTCATGACCTCATCTACTCCTAATTACCTCCCCAAAGCCCCATCTTCAGATACCACTGGATTGGGGATTAGGGTTTCAACATGTGAATTTAGGTAGGACACATTCAATCCATAATAACTATATTTTCTTATTTTTTATATTCTTGATGCTCTGGCTTCTGGAGCCTCCCTGACTAGGCAGGCATTGTCCTTTCCAGGGGTGTCCATTTCTTATATAGCAAATAACTTGCCCTGGACTGCCCCTTTCATATTCAGACTAACCAATCCAGAGCCTATCCTCTAAACCACCTTCTTTTTCTGACTCTTACACTCCAGGAGACAGTATTCTTCTGCTCTAATCACCTCAAGTCCAGGTACCAGATAACTCAAGATAGCCCCTAGACCTTAGAGCCTGCTGAAATTACTTAAATTAGCCAATGCTAAGCCTACTTGCCCTCTCTTACCTTGTCTTTCTCTGGGAAACCACAGTAAAGGTTGTCATCCATGCTTTCTCCTTGCTTGTTCTGCCTCCTGACTGACACTGGTGCTTTCCCATGTGGCCCTGCTTGGCATGGCATGTCACTTCTTAGGAACTGCCTTTTCAGTGGCAGTCATTTCCTGATCTGTTGGCTTCACCATACCCGAAAAATAATAAAACCTGTACTTTAAACACACTAACACCACTACGGACTGCCTTGTGTCCCCTCAGAATTCATATGTTGAATCTCTAGTTCCCTATGTGACAATATTTGGAGATGGGGCCTTAAATGGTTATTAGGTTTAAATGAGGTTTTTGTGATGGGACTAGCGCCCTTATAAGAAGAGACCAGAGAGCTTCCTCTCCCTCTCCACCATGTGAGAATACAGTGAGAAGGCAGCCATCTGTAAGCCAAGAAGAGAAACTTCACCAAGCACCAAATCTCTACGATCATCTTAAACTTCCTAGCCTCCAGAACTATAAGAAATAAATTCAGTTGTTTAAAGTATCCAGTCTAAGGTATTTTGTTGCCACCCAAGCTGATGGAGACCGCCACCTAGCTAAAACATTTTCAGTGGTTTGCCGTTGCTTTTAAGATAAAATTAAGAAATTCTTTCAGCCTAAAACATTTGCCTGATTGGTTTACTGCTTATCTCCAGCCTCATTTCATATCCTTTCTCTTCATCATTAATTAAGCTTCAGTCACAATGGACATATTTCAGATTTTTAAGTTTCCTTCCTGCAGCAGGACCTTTGCACATTATGTTCCCACTGCTTAGGGGTTCTCATCTTCCCCTCAGTCCCTCTTTACCTTACTCATATCTGCATGTTTCAGGACTCAGTTTATGTGTCACTTCTTTAAGGAAATCTTCACAACTCCTTATATGAAGGCCCTTGTTTTTTGATCATGGTGCTCGGTACTTTTCCATCATAGCACTTACTATAATTGGAATTAAACATTTATTTGTGTGTTTAACTTTCTAGGGTTTTTCACCCTGGCTAGACTGTAAAGCATGAGGGCAAGGGTTATCTTATCTCCTGCATATAGCATAGTTCGAGGCACATAGTTAATAGATATTTGTCGAATGAGTGAATAAAAGAGTGACACTAATTATTTTAGTTGCCTTTATAAACTGTATAGATAGACCTATGGATAATATGGAGAAAACAGATCTTTTCATGTCCTATCCTCCAAATACATGAAGAGAAGTTCTCCTAAAATGGGTCATTTAAATACCTCAGTACTACATTGTGGAAAGGCCAAATAATTAGACACATATTTTGCTTACACATGAAAACTGAAGTAAAGAAGATATAAATGCAAATGATGTTTAATATATAGCCAGGGGATTGTGGTTCAAAATTTCAAATAGAGGAATCTTCTTTATATCAGAAACCTTGTGGTAGATATTATGATCCTGTGCCAACTTTTTTGAACATGTGAAAGTGATTAAAGTGAAAAGTTTTGGAGACAACTTAATGTAGAGGTATGCCCCAGAGTGAGTTTAAAATCTGGCTCTATTACTTATTAGCTCTGTGATCTTAAACAAATTACTTAAATTGTCTAAACCTCAGAGTTCTCATCTTGGGATAGAGATAATAGGATCTACCTTGGAATTTTTGTTAAACTTAAATGAGATAATGAATGTAAAACACTTAACTATAAGACCCTGCACATATGCTATTTCATTATTCCAGTAATTTACCAGAATATATTACTTTGTGTAAACACTCTTCCTTCTTCCTAGAATGTATTTCTCTACCACCGATTTCATTTCCTGCCACCACCTTCTCTGGTTTCTGTGACCCCCTTTTGTTGGAATCTTTATATCTAATCCCATGTTTTTCATTTCCTTCCCTCACTAGACTGTGAGGGCATTGACTGCATCTTGTTTCCATTATATCCTCAGCAACTAACACATTGCCTGGCACATAGTGAATATATTATTAAATAATTAATTAAATGCATATCTAGTGAATAAGTAAATAATATAGGATTGGCTTAAGGATTAGAAATAACCTATCTGCAACATTTAGCTTAATGTCTAACTTGTAGTTTAATACATATAGCTATTGTTATTATTACTAATAATATTTTTGAGAAACATAGGTTACTTAGATTAACTAAATGATTTTGCTGCCATTAATATCCCTTCTTATATGTATTAGTGAAAATTTTACCCACCTTAGGTGTTCTAGGAAAAGGGAAAGTGCAAAAGAATATTGATAGGACCCCCAGACCTGTAGATGGTAGACCTCATTCTTTCCTGGAAGTATGAGATCATAGTTTGTGGTACTAAATGAGCTGGGTCGTCCAGTGAGTCAGGTGTCCTACTTAGGCATGTACATTAGGGTAGATAGGTGGATGGACGAGCTTGTTTGTTCAATGAGAGTAAACCAACCCCCATAAGTAGAGGGCAGGGAAAGGTGAAAGAAAGAGACAGGCCACTCCTGGTTTGTAGGTGGCAGTTTTAATAAAAAGAGAGTGCCTACATACAGGGTTCATCTTGGGTGGCAACAATGGGTCCCCCACCTGCCCATCAAAACTTGAAAGTGTGTAAAGAGGACTTCGTTCAGCCAGATATACTATATAAGTGTTTTCAACACCACATCACTATCTCAAGACTGTCCTTGGAACAGCCTCTGGGAGCAAGAAAGACAAGTGGAAGTTACTCCTCTTCCAAGGATAGGAGGGAGTGAGGAGCTTCCAATCGCCTGGGTCCAGCTCATAGGTTAACTGACGGTCACGTCCTTTCAGTGACCTTCCCCAACACTCAAATTAGATGTTAAATATATGAAAGTTATTAGTAAAAGATACTAGGTGAGAGGTGACTATAATAATCATTCTGATGTTTTATTTTGATTTGTATAATAATTGTACCTCTGCAATATTCAAGTCTTCTTATCTTTTTTTGTTTCTTATAGCTATTGGATGAACTCCCAATGATTTACAGCTGTTGTATATTTGTGTACTGCATGTAAGTGCTTATGTTTAAAATTCCATTGTTTAATATATTTTAAAATTAATTTTCACCTCATAATTAAGTAATGTAATTAACCCTATTACATTATACTGGGAGATTGTAATAGTGTAAAAGGTTATTACTTCTGTGATCTCCATGTAGAGAATAAGCTGTGGGAAATTATAATAATGTTGCTATTAACTTTTATGATATCAAAACCCTATGGCCAGTTTAGATACTCTTACTAAAATCTGACTTAAAGAATTTTGACTTAATTTGTATAATCTGCATTTCCTTGAGTTATGAATATAGATAAAAATGTTACATATTATACCATAGAAATAATATATATGTACTTTGTACCTATAATTGTGGTAGGTATTATACAAATCCTCTGTAATTCTTCCAGTTGTGCAAGATAAATGGGTATTATCCCCATTTTATAGATGATAAAGTGAAGCACAGAGGGATTTAGTAACTTGTCTAAGGATATAAGCAAAACTTGTGCTTAGGTGACTTGCCTAAGGCCATGTAGCTGGTGTCAGAGTTGGAAATTGAACTACAAATTTAATAAGCTTACCTTCTAACCATGCATTTAATTCTATAGCACTAGTGCTTAAAACTTCTCTAAACCCCTTATGTGATGGTTATCTCTTTTTAGTATGATCATTATTACTAGTTCAAGTATATTTAGTATATTTTCTTCTTCTTCTGTCTTTTTTTTTTTTTTTTTTTTTTTTTTTTGTGGAGAGAGTGTGTGCTAGTGGAAGTAGTAGGTGATTGGGGAGGCAGTTAGAGAGGGAGAGAGAGAGAGAATCCCTGACAAATCCACACTCAGTACGGAGCCTTATGTGGGGCTCTGTCTCAAGACCCTGAGTTCATGACCTGAGCTGACATCACAAGTCCGATGCTTAACTTAACTGACTGAGCCACCAAGGTACCTCAAGAATATTTTTGTCTAAAGATATCTTAAAATCAGAATTCTGTGATATTATTTAAAGAGCTCATGTGGGGGCACCTGGGTGCCTCAGTTGGTTAAGCATCTGCCTTTGGCTCAGGTCATGATCCCAGGGTCCTGGGATCCAGCCATGCCTTGGGCTCCCTGCTCGGGTTTGCTTCTCTCTCTCCCTCTCTCCATCTGCCCCTCCCCCTGCCCTGGTTCTTTCTGTCTCTCTCTTTCAAATAAATAAATAAAATCTTTTAAAAATAAAATTAAAAAGCTCATCTGAAACTTTTCTGTAAAGGGACAGTAGTAATGATGTTAAGTTTCATGGGCCTATCTCTGTTGCAGCTCTTCAGCTCTGCTGCTGTAGCAGTGAAGCAGCCATAGATAATATGTAAACAAATGAGTTTGACTGTTCCAGTAAAATATTATTTACAAAAACAAGTTTGGGCCTTTGGGCAGTAGTTTACTGCTCCTGATCTAGAAAAGTACTTTCAGGTGAGCTTTTTAAAAATAAGTCATCAAGTCACAGAATATGAAAGTAAAAGAGACCTTAGAAATCATCTGGGCCAACCATCTTTCTGTAGAGATAAGGAAATAGGAGTTGGGTCCAATTCCTACAGCCAATTAATGAGTAAACTGAGAACTTTCCTGCTGCTTCTACTAAAACATAGGTTCAAAGGTTGGATACCTAACCCATGGTCAAATATTTGTTCTTATTTCCTCATTTACTGAGTATTTGCTAGCCTAGTGATTAGATATGATTAGACGCATGAGAAAAAGATTTTATCCCTGCACCCAAAGAGTTAACAGTCTGGTTGAGGAGATCCATAAAGAGACAATTATAATAGAGTGATATTTTCTGTAATAGTGTGCCTTACTCAGGGATGGCTCATTGCAAGATTTAGAAACATACTCAAGCCAGCTTGACTTAAGAGAGATTTATTTAGAGGACATGAGGAAATTATATGAAACCCAATAACAGGAAGTACAGCCTGACTACAATTCAAGGGCAGCTTACCTTTCCCACCCTTTTTTCTCCATTCCTTCTTCTCTGCATGGTCTCATCTTTGAATTTGCTTTCTTTTTCCATCCGTGCATGTCACTTTTCTGCTCATTCTTCTTCTTTTTCACTCAGTTTAGCTGCCCAAATATCAGCATCAGACTTTGAATCCATAAAGCTTTATACTTTGACTCCTCACATTTAATTGATTCAGTCTCTGACTCCCAAACTCCCAAGTTTTCAGGAGAGAGCCTCTCTTTGACCCAGTTAAAGCCAGGTGCCTTCTCTTGATTTCTCCAGCCTCTTAGAGGTGGTGCAGATTCTCTGAGATGAGAGTTTGGGTGGGAGGAAATGATGGGCATCACTAGACCCAAAGGTCTGTATACAAGTGATAAGACATCATTCTATTTTACTAGTTATATATTTTAAAATAAGTTTCTTTCTCTCTCTTTTTTTAAAGGTTTGAATGCTTCAAGATGAAGAACTCTGTAAACTACCACCTGCTTTTTATCTTAGTTCTATTCAGTTTAATAGTAACCACAGTAAGTCATACTTTGTTTCTAATAGATGAAGCATGTGATGTGGGTTTGAGAATTGTCAGAGTATAGGTAGTACTAGAAATGTGAGAATAGATGAACTGGCACAGAGAGAGCATGAACCATTAAGATGACCAAAGATGCAGCCCTATGGAATACTTTTTTTTTTTTAACAGAGATAAACGAGAGTATACAGTTATGATACTGTACCCTAAAAGTTGCAGTTGATTTGTCTTGTTTGCTATTCACAGCCTGTCGGTATGCAAACTTCCATAATGCCTAAAGATTTCAATAAGAGTCATCACTTTAAATATAAAAAGTATATACATTTAGGGTATAAAACATGATACTTTGATACATAGTGAAATGATTAATTTAGGTAAGCTAATTAACATATCTTCAAACATGTATGTGTGTGAGAGAGTGAGAGATGAGACTCCCTGAAATCTATTCTCTCAGCAAATTGCCAGTGTTCAACCCAGTATTAACCATAATCACTATGCTATACATGGGAATACTGACATTTGAGGGTCAGGCAGAAGAAATGGAGCCAGCAAAGGAGACCTAGAATAAGTAATCAGAGATCTAGGAAAATGAAAGAGCCCAATATCACAGAGTACAAAAAGATTTCCAGAAGAAGTAACAGTGTTAGTTGCCTCTGAGAGGATGAGTAAAATACAGATTGAAGTTTGACCTATAAAAATTTTAGTTAAAAGACCAGGTAACCGCAAGCATCTGCCTTGGGCCCAGGTCATGATCTCAGGGTCCTGGGATTGTGCCCCACATCGGGCTTTCTGCTCAGCAGGGAGTCTGCTTCTCCTTCTCACTCTCCTTATGTGCTCTCTCCCTCTCTCTGTCTCAAATAAATCTTAAGAAAGAAAAAAGAGAGAGAGAGACTAAAGTCTAGAGAGTTTTAGACCAAATTTATGTGGAGAATTGTGGCAGAGTCAAAACTGGACCACTTTGTAGGTTCAGAACTGATGTAATTCTGATGTGATCAGAATTATAGGCTTGGGAGTCAGTCAGATCCGAGTTTGTAGCAACATAGTTACTTAATAACTAGGAACCTTGGGCAAGTTACTTAATCTCTCTGTATTAATTTCCTCATCTGTAAAATGAAGATAATAATAGTATACATTTTGTATTAGTTGTGAAAATTAATAGCTGGCACATAGTAAGTACTCCATAATTCTTAAAATATGTCTTTAAGAGGCATGTCCTTTTGCATTTCTTCTATTAATAGCAGTAGGAATATGAAACTATACAAAGGGAAGTTAATATTTTGAAAACAACACATTTCAGAAATGAAAAGCATTCTTCCTTACTGAGTTTAGAGTTACAGACATATAGTGTCTCATAAACATCTTACTATTAAAGTTCTGTGGGTGCTTAAAGGAAATAATCTGCTTTTATTGTGTGAGGATAGGAACTTCCTTCTGGAATAAGAAATTTTGTAGCCAAATTGTAAAATTACATAAAATTTTTGTGAGGTCAGCACTACTTTAAATGAGCATATAGAGATAGCAAAGCACAAGCTTTGCTGTCAAAGAGATGATTGCCTTGTTGGGGAGAGAAACAAACCATTAAGTTATATGACATTTATACGTGGTCAGTGAGGGCACAAAGGAGGGTGAATGGCTGCTTCTGCTGAATGGAGAAAGGACCGGGAAAGGCTTCTAGAAAAAGGGATAGTTTTAGCTGGATATTGGAAGACGAATGTTTGCCAGCAGGGGAGGATTTCTAAACAAATTAAAGAGTAGCATGTTTAAATATGTGGAAGCACTATACTTTCTGGAGCCTAGGATGAGAAAGGGGAAAGATGAGAGCAGTGAGAGCAGGCAGAAAGTCAGGAGTGAGATCATGCAAAGCTTTGAAATTTGGACTTTGTATTATAAGTGTTCGGAGCCCTTTCAGGATTATGATTTGAATTTTCCTTCTCTCTATCATGTCATTTTAAAGGCATATACTCCTACAGGGCAATAAATGGCATGCTAAATCTTTAATAGACATTGAACTTAATTACCCAAGTGATATTAGAGCCTAAAACTGAGTTTGTGTAATTGGAAATTCATTTAGGTGGTGAGTTATGTAACTAGATGAGTGTGTTAGAGGTTTGGGAAGTAAAAAAAAGCACAAGAAATTTGTTTAATGCTTTCAGTTATTGAGCATGCATTATATTGCTAAATTGTTTCATGTATTTTAGCTTATTATTCCCATTATCTGGATTAGGAAAAATTTAGTCTTTTGGTTAAGTGATTTGCTCAAGGTCTATAGCAAATAAGTGGCAGACTCTGAAATTTATCACCTGTCTCTAAGTCCAGTGTTCTTTCTGTTGTAGAACAAAATGTGTTATAGACATTGTCAACAGAACCTCTTCACCCCACATGAGTAACTGTGTACCTTTGCCCTTCCTTAATGCTGATATAGAAGGCAAGAGGCCAGAGTAATCCACAATAACTGAAAAATTTGTTTACCATGGTAAAGCTAGCACTGGTGAAGACCCATCTGAAGGTGCTAGCCTTTCTGTGGCCCGCCACCTAATCTGATTGGTTTTATGTGGCTATAGTCAGATCTAAGTAGCATACTAGGGAAGCAAGAGAGATTTGGGATTTGCAGAATTGTTAGAATAAGTTTTCTTCACCTTCATTAATGCACTTCATTTACCTGTTTTTCTTTTAATATTTTGTAGGTTTACCTTAAGGTAAAGGAGCCTATATTCCATCAGGTAATTTTAAAAAATTATTACACACGTGATTGTTTAACAGTGCTTGCCTGCATTGTGTTTCCTTTTCTGGTAAATTATATGCAATACAATTTCTGAAAATAAAATGGTAGATGTCCTATGAAAGTGTTTAAAACAGAGTTTGCAAACTCAAGTGCCTAAAGGATGCCAGTGCCCAGGCCCAGCTGTCTTTAGTAGTCAGTATACAAGTGTAGCATTGCTCTTATAAGAAAAATCAAAGTATTCATGTACATACACATACAAGGTCCTTTTTATGACATCATTTTCTAGAAAAGATAGACTGAAGATTCCCCAAATATTTCCCTCCTAGTATTTTATGAGTTTTTTAAGGTGGGAGATTATTTACATTGAGGAGAGCAGACATAGGAAACTTTTCCGTAGGAAATAATGATTTAAGTATATCCCATAATGAAACCAGAGGAAAATAAAGTAGCAGACCCCAAATAGAGCCATTGTTCATTGAGTGCTGTCATGTGCCTAGCATTATGCCATTACTGCACAGACTCTGATCTCCCCAGCAGTTCTACAAATTAAGGATTATTGTTCACATTTTAAAGGAAATGAACTCAGAGATACTAAGAATTTATCCAGCTTTACACAGTTATTAAGGGGCAGAGCCAGGATTGTAACCTAGATTTGACTCCTATCACAATTCTTTTAACAAACTGGAAAACAAACAAATAATAAATAAATAAGGACACATTTCAAGAGTATCAGAAGCCTTGCAGTTTTAGAATATTTTGTGCTTACTTAAAAAGTAAGTGTTCCTGTATCTTTTTAAACTTCAGCTAGATAATAATCATCGAACTGAAATCTGTTTCTTAAAATAAATTCCAAAAGCACGTTATTGTGCTTTGCTTTTCTACAGGCAAGCCTAAAGTAGATGTTACCAGAGAGAACATCCTCACTTCCTTAATATTTTAACTTGAAGTATGTCATTATGGAATTACCTCTTTATGAAGAAAGATTTACTGACACAGTGTAGAGGATGAAGTTTATCTGTATTAAGTATACTTCAGCTTTTGTAAATTTATGATTTGTCTTTATAAGAAAGAAAAATCATAAGAGCAAAAAAACCAAAATATGGAAATTTGGGGTTAATTTTTATAAGCTTATGTCCATCAATTTTCTTCCATTTTGTGTTTTAGACTATTTTACACTATGTTTATGTAATAAAATTAACAAACTGTTCATTTAACTTCCCATGCTGCAACTTTCATGTGTTTTTTTCAGTAATAAGTATTTTCTTTTCTGTATATAGTGGTAAATGTTTGCTACTAGGAAGGAAGGGAGGGAAGGATGAAAGCTTAGAACTATGGGTTATACACTAGGCCTTCTTAGGAGAGAAGTGAAGAAGTAGAGAAATGGTAGGGTGAAGTAGATAAGTAGTCTCAAGGTAGAAGACAAGTATTCATTTAACAGATGTCCACTGTGTACCTTCTCAGTACCAAATTCTGAGCTCAAAGTTGGAAATAGAGGGGCAGTGGAGCAAAAATGTGAATATCTAAAATCAGGCAGACCTGGATACAAATCAAGTGTCTACTTACTAACTGTATACCCTGGACAAATTACTTACCTTCTTTGAGCTTTGGTTTCCTCATTATTCCACAAACACTTTAAGTGCTTTCAGTATGCCAGATGCTGTACTAGGCATAAAAGGGATACTAGTGAATAAAATAACAGTGTCTCTGCTCTTGAGGGGCTCATTATCCTCTATGTCTAAAATTGTATAATAATCTCCTAAGATTGTCTGAGGATTAAAGGATGTACTGCAGGGGTGCCTGGCTGGCCCAGTCTGTAGAGCATGTGACTTCATCTCTGGGTTGTAAGTTTGAGCCCTATGTTGGGTGTAGAGATGACTTAAGAATAAAATCTTCTAGGGCGCCTGGGTGGCTCAGTGGTTGGGCCGCTGCCTTCGGCTCAGGTCATGATCTCAGGGTCCTGGGATCGGGTCCCGCATCGGGCTCTCTGCTCGGCGGGGAGCCTGCTTCCCTCTCTCTCTCTGCCTGCCTCTCCATCTACTTGTGGTTTCTCTCTGTCAAATAAATAAATAAATAAAATCTAAAAAAAAAAAAAAAGAATAAAATCTTCTAAAAAATAAAAATAAATTTAAAAATAAATGAAATAAGAGGGTTCCCCTTTCTCCACATCCCTTCTAACACATGTTGTTTCCTGTCTTGTTAATTTTGGCCATTCTAACTGGTCTAAGGTGATATCTCACTGTGGTTTTAATTTGAATCTCCCTGATGGCTAGTGATGATGAGCATTTTTTCATGTGTCTGGTAGCCATTTGTATGGACACTGGAGAAGTGTCTGTTCATATCTTCTGCCCATTTTTTGATATGATTGTCTGTTTTGTGTGTGTTGAGTTTGAGGAGTTCTTTATAGATCCTGGATATCAACCTTTTGTCTGTATTGTCATTTGCAAATATCTTCTCCCATTCTGTGGGTTGCCTCTTTGTTTTTTTTTTTTTACTGTTTCCTTTGATTTTGATGAAGTCCCAAAAGTTTATTTTCGCTTTTGTTTCCTTTGCCTTTGGAGACATATCTTGAAAGAAGTTGCTGTGGCTGATATCGAAGAGATTACTGCCTATGTTCTCCTCTAGGGTTCTGATGGATTCCTGTCTCACGTTGAGGTCTTTTATCCATTTTGAGTTTATCTTTGTGTACGGTGTAAGAGAATGGTCGAGTTTCATTCTTCTACATATAGCTGTCCAGTTTTCCCAGCACCATTTATTGAAGAGACTGTCTTTTTTCCACTGTATATTTTTTCCTGTTTTGTTGAAGATTAATTGACCATAGAGTTGAGGGTCCATATCTGGGCTCTCTACTCTGTTCCACTGGTCTATGTGTCTGTTTTTATGCCAGTACCATGCTGTCTTGGTGATCACAGCTTTGTAATAAGGCTTGAAATCAGGTAACATGATGCCCCCAGTTTTATTTTTGTTTTTCAACATTTCCTTAGCGATTCGGGGTCTCTTCTGATTCCATAGAAATTTTTGGATTATTTGCTCCATCTCTTTGAAGAATACCGGTGGAATTTTGATCGGAATGACATTAAAAGTATAGATTGCTCTAGGCAGTATAGACATTTTAACAGTGTTTATTCTTCCGATCCAAGAGCATGGAATGGTCTCCCATCTTTTTGTGTCTTCTTCAATTTCTTTCATGAGTGTTCTATAGTTCCTCGAGTACAGATCCTTTACCTCTTTGGTTAGGTTTATTCCCAGGTATCTTATGGTTCTTGGTGCTATAGTAAATGGAATCGATTCTCTAATTTCCCTTTCTGTATTTTCGTTGTTAGTGTATAAGAAAGCCACTGATTTCTGCACATTGACTTTGTATCCTGCCACGTTGCTGAATTGCTGTATGAATTCTAGTAGTTTGGAGGTGGAGTCCTTTGGGTTTTCCATATAATCATGTCATCTGCGCAGAGAGAGAGTTTGACTTCTTCATTGCCAATTTGGATACCTTTTATTTCTCTTTGTTGTCTGATTGCTGTTGCTAGGACTTCTAATACTATGTTGAACAAGAGTGGTGAAAGTGGGCATCCTTGTCTTGTTCCTGATCTCAGTGGGAATGCTGCAAGCTTTTTCCCATTGAGGATGATATTTGCTATGGGTCTTTCATAGATAGATTTTATGAAATTCAGGAATGTTCCCTCTATCCCTATACTTTGAAGCGTTTTAATCAGAAATGGATGCTGGATTTTGTCAAATGCTTTTTCTGCATCAATTGAGAGGACCATGTGGTTCTTCTCTTTTCTCACATTAACTTGTTCTATGTTATTGATTGATTTGCGAATGTTGAGCCATCCTTGTAGCCCAGGGATGAATCCCACCTGGTCATGGTGGATAATCTTTTTAATGTGCTTACACTGTTGGTGGGAATGCAAGTTGATGCATCCTCTTTGGAGAACAGTGTGGAGATTCCTCAAGAAATTAAAAATAGAACTTCCCTATAACCCTGCAATTGCACTCCTGTGTATTTACCCCAAAGATACAGATGTCATGAAAAGAAGGGCCATCTGTACCCCAATGTTTATAGCAGCAATGGCGACGGTCACCAAACTGTGGAAAGAACCAAGATGACCTTCAACGGACAAATGGATAAGGAAAATGTGGTCCATATACACTATGGAGTATTATGCCTCCATCAGAAAGGATGAATACCCAACTTTTGTAGCAACATGGACGGGACTGGAAGAGATTATGCTGAGTGAAATAAGTCAAGCAGAGAGAGTCAATTATCATATGGTTTCACTTATTTGTAGAGCATAACAAATAGCATGGAGGACATGGGGAGTTAGAGAGGAGAAGGGAGTTGGGGGAAATTGGAAGGGGAGGTGAACCATGAAAGACTATGGACTCTGAAAAACAATCTGAGGGGTTTGGAATGGTGGGGGGGGGGAGGTTGGAGTACCAGGTGGTGGGTATTATAGAGGGCACGGATTGCATGGAGCACTGGGTGTGGTGAAAAAATAATGAATACTGTTATGCTGAAAAAAAAAAAAGAAAGAATGCATATAAAATCCCTACCACATGGTAAGCAGTTAGTAAATGCTAATTAATATTAATAAACCGAAGTAAATAAGGCATGATTACTGTTCTCAGGGTCAGGAAGATAGACTTGTAAAAAAAATATTTATAGTATGTAAAAACACTATTAATGCAGACAAGGGTGCAGTCTCTCTGCTTACATGACTCATGATAAGATTACAAAATATCACGGTTGCATATAGCTGAAGTCTTATTTCCTCTAATATTGAAAAACAAAATCAGGAAGATGGTCTGCTATTGTGATACAGTAGTATTTCTCGCTATTTGTAATGTTTTATTTGGAGAGATCTTTGGCCCAAAGTCTAATCTGGAATATCCTTTCCTGTCCTGTTAAGTAATTAGAATTGATTTTCTTCTTTTTAAGTAAGCTCTGCACCCAATGTGGGCTTGAACTCACCAGCCTGAGATCAAGAGCTGCAAGCTCTACCTACTCAGGCAAGCCAGACACCCCAGAATCAATATATTTTTTTGTATTCTATTCCTAATCGGTTTCTGGGTATCATCCTTAAAGAGAACTCCTTTTTCTAAGAATCTTTTGTCTAAGTTTGTAGACTATCACTCTCATTCTTTTATATCACTATTGATATTATGTATAGAAATTTAGAAAAATTATTTTGAAATTTGTAATTGGAAAATTGTTTTAGAATTTGTAATTGGAAAAATTGTTTTGAAATTTATGACTAGATTTACAGTAAGTTTAAAGATCTTAGAAGTAATGGAAAAGGAGGGAAAAGCAATGTTACCTAATATAAAGTAACTCTGGCTTGAGAGTTTGGAATTTGATTTCTTACCACTTCCAATTTCTTGAAGTTTGGAATCTCAAACCTTGCCACTTCGTTATCCATGGACATGCTGTGCCTGTTCTTCAGTTTCCTCATCTATAATATGTTTAAAACAAGAAGAGGTTTTATTTCACAAGGGTAATATAAAAATACTATATAAGGTAAAGCACAAGGCAATAAATACAGTAATAGTGTGACACTGAAAATACATATGAAGGTATAAGATGATGCAGTAAGTTTCTGCCTATGGTAATCACAGAAAGCTTCTGAAAGGAGATATTTGAGCTGGGACTAGACAGATAAGTGGTGGTGATACACAATTAGAAGGAAAGAGTTAATAAACACTTTTAAAATATCTGTCACAGCCAGGATGATTGTCTTGCTAACCAGATGAGCTTCCATGAAGGAGAAAATACTGATAACAGTTCTACTTTACTGTATTAAAACCCAAGGTGATCCAGACATCTTCAGAAGAGCCAAATGCTGTTTCTTTAATTTGATGGCCTTGCAAAGGGTTATACTAAAACCATAAACCTGCCACATTCAGTAGAAATACTAATGTATCTTAAGAAACCAACAACAAAAAAAGTATACATGAAAATAGGATAAAAGAACTTTTAAGTCAGTGAACCTCTTTAAGCCAATTGATAAATCACTAATTGAATGTCTCAGATGAAATTTCATCTGTTATCTCAGAGAGTACTATTGATTAAAGCTTCCTGCCAAAGTAGATGTCTCCTAGAGATAGAGACATGACACATCAGTATTTTACTACTCTCCCTTCTAATTTAATACACTGTATGAACAATTTGAAAAACAGGAACTTAAGCAGATTTATGTAAATTTATTATTTTTTTTAAAGACTTTATTTATTTGACAGGGAGAAAGAGAGTGCACAAGCAGAGGGAAAAGCAGACTCCCCACTGAGCAAGGAGCCCGATGTGAGGCTTGATGTGAGGCTCGATCTCAGGACCCTGAGATCATGATCTGATCTGAAGGCAGATGCTTAACCAACCGAGCCACCCAGGCGCCCCTCTTTTATATAGTTTATATAGATTGACTTACCTATTACCTTACTAAATATCAACAAACCTATATAGAAGTTACCATCTTCATTTTATAGGTGAGATAAATGAGAGTTAGAAAGGTTAAATAATTTGTCCAATGTTTCTCACCTAGTTACTAGGAGCTCTGAAAATTGAACCCAGGTCTTTTTTATTCCAAAGCCCATATTCCTTCTGTGATATGATGATACTCCTGTAGCAGATTACTTTGCAATTTAGTTTATTATCAAAATGAAAATATTTTAGGTGAAAATTATAAAGAGCAAAAAAGATGTACTCTATTATCTTTTTATTTAAAAGATGACTAATACTAGAATATGCACAGAAAAAACTTATGAAGGTTATGTGACTACCTCTAGGTGCAGGAGAAACTGCGAAATCAAGCTTTTATAAATGCGGGACATATTGTCGACCAAATAATATCAGTCTTCTACAAAGAAAAAAATAAAAGGAAAGGTTGGATACTGAGTGGATCACTGGCAGGGCCTGGCCACAGATCCTAGGAGAGAATCAGAATGTATGGTGTGGAGGTGTTTGTGGAAAGAAGAAAAGTAATTTGGAAAAGCCTCAGTGCACTGCCAGGGTATAGGTTCGAACTTATACATTATTTGATATGTTTAGCATACTCCTTAAGCAATCCATTCCCCTTGACTTCTCTATGGTGATAATTCCTAAATATGTTTCTTCAGCTTAGATTTTTTCTTCTAAGATTTAGACCCAGATATCTAACATCTGTTCCCAGAGATATCTACATGGATATCTCACTGACACTTCAAACTTTGAACATACCTAGAAATGAAATCACCATTTTTCTCTCCAGTATTTCTTCTCTTCCTGTATTCCCTAACCCAAGGAAAATGTTACCATGCACCTAACTGCTAAAGTCGTAAACCAGGCCATCATTGACTTTCCCAACTCTTCTAACTGCCATATCAAATTATTATCAGTCCAAGCCCTAAATAGCTTTCTAATCTGTTTCTCTCTATTCCCACTGGTAGTACCCTGGTTCAGGCCCCATCACTCACCTAGGTTATTGTAATACCTCGTCATTGGTTGGTTTTCCATTGGTCTTGGCTCCCTCTAATTCATTCTCCACCCAGCAAGAGAGGGATATCTTTCTAAAACATGAGTGATCATGTTGCACTGTTGCTGAAACTTCCATTGACTTCCCTTTGTCTGTAAGATAAAGTTTAATCATGATTTGAAAAGGTAGACTTGACCTCTGGTTTTACCTTTCTGACTTCATTTTTCCCACTCTTTCCTCCAACAATATATTCTAGACATACTTTTTTTTATTCATGCCAGTTTACTTTTCTTCTAGATCCAATCACACACACACAACCTTTCTCTCTCTCTCTCTCTTTTTTTTAGAGAGTGAGCACATGCACACGAGATCAGGAGGAGCAGAAGGAGAGGGTGAGAGAGAATCTCAGGCAGACCCTGACGCAAGGGCTTGATCTCAACATACAAGATCATGACCTGAGCCTAAATCAAGAGTCCAACACCTAAATGACTGAGCCACCCAGGCGCCTCTCTTTTAGCTTCTCTTAATATTTCAATGGTTATTAATGATGTTTCTAGTAATGTTTCAGTTATAAAATTAAAAATTATATCCTCCATAAAAGTCTGTCTGATCTGCATAAGTCTAGGTGGCTTTCGAATGTACTTACAAAGTACTCTGTACAGTCCCTGTCACAGAATTAAATATTACATTTTTAATTGCCTGATTACTTATCTCTTTCCACACTAGATTGTAATTGCTGTGAGAGCAGTCATCATGCCTTCCTTGTTCACCATTAGAACATCATGGCTGAAGTTATGGATTTAATCTGACAATCAACCTCTAATCAGGTTTAATCTAATGCTGTGTTTACTTAGCTCTATAAAGAAATACATGGTAGAGAATATAGCAAGTATGATATTTTCATCTTATCAGGAGATCCAGAGTTATGTATATATACAGATTCTTTTGTCCTCTCATCCACATAAGTTATGTATAGCTGCCAGGGATGACAGCTAAGTGTAGTGGAGGTCATTATAACACATAGGAGGTACAACCCCCTTTTCCTACCATTCTTTATGATGCACACCTTTCATATTGTTCTAATGCAGGCCCCAAGCCTTTAACCTAGATGCAGTCCTTCACAACCAGAGCAGACATAACATTTTCCATTTATCTTAATTGTGATATTCAAGGCTGGGAAACTGAGGTCATTCTTAACCAGCCCTGCATCAAGACAATGCCTGATACTAATCCTTTGCTCCACACCATCATATCCCCAGGGTCTAGCACAATGCTCAATAAATATTTGTTGGAATCTACTGTTGTAGAGAGACTGCGAGTAGTAGGCAGGAGCCATTTCAAGGCTTTATAAAAGAGTCCACATGAAATATAAAGATATAGGAAGGTTGAAAGTGAAAGTGTGGTAAAGTATATATATCATGCAAACACTAAGCATAATTGTGTTATATGTGGATAGTTACTTTATTATAGAACAAAACAGACTTCAAGGGAAAAGCATTTCTCTTGTTAAGAAGGGCTTACCTCATAGCGTTAAAAATACTCAATTCGGGGGGCGCCTGGATGGCTCAGTGGGTTAGGCCGCTGCCTTCGGCTCAGGTCATGATCTCAGGGTCCTGGGATTGAGTCCCGCATCGGGCTCTCTGCTCAGCGGGGAGCCTGCTTCCCTCTTTCTTGCCTGCCTCTCCATCTAGTTGTGATCTCTCTCTGTCAAATAAATAAATAAAATCTTAAAAAAAAATCATTATCTAAAAATACTCAATTCGGAGCACCTGGATGGTTCAGTGGTTTAAAGCCTCTGCCTTCTGTTCAGGTCATGATCCTAGGGTCCTGGGATCAAGCCCCGCATCAGGCTCTCTGCTCGGCGAGGAGCCTGCTTCCTCCTCTCTCTCTCTGCCTGCCTCTCTGCCTGCTTGTGATCTCTGTCTGTCAATAAAATAATTAAAAAAAATAATTCATCAGAAAATTATAATAACTTAAAATTTATATGTATCTAATATATGTAATGTCTCAAATATATAATGTAAAAATTGACAGAACTAAAAGAAAAAATAGACAAATCTATAATTTTAGATTATTTTAATAGCTCTCAGTAATTTATATAAGATGTAAAATATTTAAACAACATGCTTAAGAAACTTGATCCATGGGGCACCTGGGTGGCTCAGTCAACTGGGCAGCCACCTCTTGATTTTGGCTCAGGTCATGATCCTCAGAGTCCTGAGATAAAGCCCTATGTCAGGCTTCCCACTCAGCAGGGAGTCTACTTGAGGACTCTTGCCCTCCTGCTCCTTCTGCCCCTCTCCCCGCTCATAGAGTCTCGCTCCCTGAAATTAACTAATTAAAAAGAAACTTGCCAGATGTAAAATACTGCATCCAACAATTGCAAAAGCACATTTTTTTTCAAGCCCTTAGAGAACATTTACAAAAATTTGCCATACACTTGCCCACACAGCATCTTAAATTTCAAAGGATTAGAATCAAAATATAATTTCTGACTGTAATGCAATTATATTAAATATAAGTAATAAAATTGTAAATAACACATGGATCAAAGAAATCATAGATACTGGAAAATACTTTGAGTTAAATCATAATGAAAATAAATATATGTTGGGGCGCCTGGGTGGCTCAGTTGTTGGGCATCTGCCTTTGGCTCAGGTGGTGATCCCAGGGTCCTGGGATCGAGCCCTACATTGGGCTCCTTGCTTGGCAGGAAGCCTGCTTCTCCTTCTTCCATTCCCCCTGCTTGTACTCCTTCTCTCGCTGTCTGTCTGTCTGTCAAATTAATAAATAAAATCTTTTTAAAAAATAAAATAAATAAATACATGTTAAAGCTTGTAGGTCTCTGCAAAATTAATACTTGGAGACAAATATTTAGCTTTAAAATGTGTATACCAAAAAAAAAAAAGAAGAAGAAGAAGACCCAAAAGAGGAGTTTTATTGTATATTTCAAGAAACAAGGGAAGGATAAATAGCAAAAATGAACACAATAGAAAACAAATATAGGGGTGCCTGGGTGGCTCAGTGGGTTAAGCCTCTGCCTTCAGCTCAGGTCATGATCTGAGGATCCTGGGATCGAGGCCCACATCGGGATCTCCACTTGGTGGGGAGCCTGCTTCTCCCTCTCTCTCTCTGCTTACTTGTGATCTCTCTCTGTCAAATAAATAAATAAAATCTTTTAAAAAAAGAAAGAAGACAAATATAGAGAAAATCAGCAAAGCCATAAGTTTCTTCTTCAAAAAGACAAGTAAAGTTAACATATATCCATAGCAAATTTGATCAAGGAGGAAAAAGGCAAGCACAAGTAATACCAGAAATGAAAGGAGGATACCACATCAAATCCTAGAGGCATTAAAAAGTTAATTGACGGGGCGCCTGGGTGGCTCAGTGGGATAAAGCCTCTGTCTTCGGCTCAGGTCATGATCCCAGGGTCCTGGGATCGAGCCCCGCATCGGGCTCTTTGCTCAGCAGGGAGCCTGCTTCCTCCTCTCTTTCTCTGCCTGCCTCTCTGCCTACTTGTAATCTTTGTCAAATAAAAATAAAATAAAATCTTTTTAAAAAAAAAGTTAATTGACTATTATGAGGGACATTATACCAATAAATTTAAAGTTTTATTTTTTAAGTGGACAGATTTCCTAAAAGTATAACCTGCTAAGAGAAATAAGTCAGAATGAAATGCCATGTATTTTCACTCATAGGGGGAATTTAAGAAACAAAGGAAAATAAACAAACAAACAAACTTAACTATAAAGAACGAACAAGCTGTTGCTTACCAGAGAGGAGGGGAGATGAGTGAGATAAGTTGGGGGGGGGATCAAGAGTACACCTTTGATAAGGATTGAGTAATTTATAGAATTATCGAATAATGATGCAACAATTGTGATATTGTTGAATTACAGTAGTGATACTGTATACCTGAAACTAATCTAATAATTATACTGGAATTAATAGGAAAAAAAATAATTGTATTTGGGAACAGGTTCTTGAAAGAATTAACATAAAATGAGGTCATATGGATAGGCCATAATCCAGTATGATGGGTGTCCTTATAAAGAGAGATTAGGACACAGTTATATACAGAAGATCATATAAAGATGTTGGAAAAAGATAACCATCTATAAGCCTAAAAGAAAATCCCTCAGAGGAAACCAAACATGCTTGCACCTTCATCTTGAATTTCTAGCCTCCAGAAATATAAGGAAATAAATTTCTGTTGTTTAAGCAAAAAAAAACCCTAAAGTCATTTTTGTAATAATTATTACCTATTTGTTGAAATAGGTCCGCATTATTAGAAAGATATGATAAAATAAAAATAAAATGCATATTCAAATAATAATTTTATGAAATATTATTAGTAAATATATTTAGTTTTAAATGTTTTTTAAAAACAATTATTAAATTACATTTAATTTATTAGACATTATTAATTATTAGATAGAAATGAAGTGGATATTAAGCAGCAGTGAAAATGAATACACCACAGCTCATATAACAAGCTGAATTAGTTCACAGACATCATATTGAGTAGAGGAAGTTTGATACATACATATTATAGGGTTCCATATATAATGAGGTTCAAAACAGGCAAAATTAAACTCTAATATTAGAAGTCAGAATAGTGGTCAATCTTGGGGAAGAGGGTATAAGACGATGGGGTATTGAGGTTGATTTATGGTATGCTGTCAACAGTCCATTTTTTACTTACAAAGTCAAAAAGTACAGATACTTGTTTTGTGATAATCATCAAACCAGGTTTATCTTTTGAGCACTCGTGTGTGTATGTGTGTGTGTGTGTGTGTGTGTGTGTGTGTGTTTTCAGTATGAAAAGTTTTTTAAACTTAAAGGAACAATAAAATGATAGACAACCAAGTGAAAACAAAAGATTGAACAATAGAGGACATCAAACAATCACTAAATATAACATACATTGTTCAACCTGTAACCTGGGAGTATATAAAAAACCTCATAGATTGACAGAAGTTTAGACATCTGACTATATCATAGGTTGGTGAGAATGTAGCACAAAAGAAACATACACTGGTTGAAGTAAAAATTGATAAAACCACTCTGGGAGACAGTTAAACTTTTTAGTTATTTTGATAATATATAGCCTCTGATCTGGCAGTTACACTCCTAGGTACATCCCCTAGATAAATTTGTGTACATGTGCACTAGGATAAGAATTCATAGCAGTAAAAACTGGAAATAACCTCAAAATGTTGAACATAAGAATGGGTAAATACGTTGTGGTATTTTTACCCAGTTAAATAGTATTTAATATAAGAAATGAATGAAATATGGCTACATACACAATGTAACTGAATCTTAAAGAACAAGATGAAAACAAAAGTGTGCACGATTACTCTATTATAAATTACAATTCAGGTTTATTAAAATTCAAAAAACAGTATTTAGGAATTCATATTTAGGAGACCAGTTTAAGTTAGTAAATATGTAAAGAAAAGCAAAAAAAATATTTATTATAAAAGTCAAAAGAGTGGTTTCCTCTAAGAAGATTGGGAGGGGGACTGGAAAGAGACACATGGAGTACTTTGGAATGTTAACAGGGGTCTGTTTTTACCTGAATGGTACTTTCCCGGCTATTGATTTGTAAATACTTATAAAGTTGTACATTTCTTTTCTATGCAATTTTAAAATATTTAATATTTCATGCTTTTAAAAGTTAAAATTTCCCACTGGGTTCAATTTTCCTGGTAGTGGTACCTATCCAGTGCTCAGTATAGAGGAGAAGGAGTTGATGGAGCCAAGTCTAGGAAGATGTGGGTGGGAACATATAGAATAAAGAACACAGGAATATATTAACATCAATCAAAAAGAAATAGGCATCTCTTTGGAGATGAGAAATGGGAGAAGGAATGTAGGGAGAAATTGCATCTGAATGCAGAAACATTTAGGAGGAAAATTTAAAAGAGTTCAAGGGACACCTGGGTAGTTCAATCAGTTAAGCTTCTGGCTCTTGATTTCAGCTCAGAGCTGTGAGATCGAGCTCCACGTCAGGCAGGCACAGAGCCTGCTTAAGATTCTCTCTCTCCCTCTCCCTCTGTCCCTCCCCTCACATCCCTTCTCTCCCTCTCTTAAAAATTATAATAATAATAGTAAAAGAGTTCAGATTTATACTGTTATAAAATGGGAAGTAGAGTCATTTGCTTAAAGTGAAGCTAAAGATAAAGGATTTAGGAAGTGAGGCAGCCTATGTATGGGAGAAGATATTTGTAAGAAGTCTGTTCTTTAAAATGTAACAATATCCTATTCAAAGGGTCTGTCCAACAAGAAGATCTAACAATTTTAAATATCTATGCCCCTAACATGGGAGCAGCCAACTATATAAACCAATTAATAACAAAATCAAAGAGGGCACCTGGGTGGCTCAGTGGGTTAAGCCATTGCCTTCAGCTCAGGTCATGATCTCAGGGTCCTGGGATTGAGTCTCGCATCAGGCTGTCTGCTCAGCAGGGAGCCTGCTTCCCCCTCTCTCTCTCTCTGCCTGCCTCTCTGCCTACTTGTGATCTCTCTCTGTCAAATAAATAAATAAAATCTTTAAAAAAAAATCAAAGAAACACATTGGCAATAATACAGTAATAGTAAGGGACCTTAATACTCCCCTCACTGAAATGGACAGATCATCCAAGCAAAAGATCAACAAGGAAATAAAGACCTTAAATGACACACTGGACCAGATAGACATCACAGATATATTCAGAATATTCCATCCCAAAGCAACAGAATACACATTCTTCTATAGTGCACAAGGAACATTCTCCAGAATAGATTATATCCTGGGTCATAAATCAGGTCTCAACCAGTATCAAAAGATTGAGATTCCCTGCATATTTTCAGACCACAATGCTCTGAAGTTAGAACTCAGTCACATGAGGAAATTTGGAAAGAACCCAAATACGTGGAGACTAAACAGCATCCTTCTAAAAAATGAATGGTTCAACCAGGAAATTAAAGAAAATTTGAAAAAATTCATGGAAACAAATGATAATGAAAACACAACGGTTCAAAATCTGTGGGACACAGCAAAGGCAGTCCTGAGAGGAAAGTATATAGTGATACAAGCCTTTCTCAAGAAACAAGAAAGGTCTCAAATACACAACCTAACCCTACACCTAAAGGAGCTGGAGAAAGAACAGCAAAGAAAGCCTAAACCCAGCAGGAGAAGAGAAATCATAAAGATCAGAGCAGAAATCAATTAAATAGAAACCAAAAAAGAACCAGCCCTTGGAACAAATC